>NW_020837983.1:15828220-15986675 GCF_003676395.1 Aethalodelphis obliquidens
GTGTGTGTGTGTGTGTGTGTGTGTGTGTGTGTGTGTGTGTGTGTGTGTTTTATAGCATAAATTCTTTCAAGGCAAAAAAATATTTTAAAAACTGAATAAACAATCTGGACATATTAGAAATATCTCAGGGCTGCAGATATTAAGTTTGCTTATTAGAAGCAAGTCAAGGTTATGCAGTTAACCACATATTCTTTTTTTAAATTTTTTAAAATTAAATTATATAGAGGTGTGATATTTACTGTCTCAGCCTATTAGCTAAGAAAACCCTTTTTCCCTTTTGTAGATTTGATGATTACATTTTTAACTAGTATTTCCTCTTTCTTGCTTATTATATTTATATTTTCAGTTGTATTCCTACAAATGTCATTCTCTGTATGACATGGCCTTGGTTGAAGTTTGACAGCTTTTCTCTTTTAATTAAGTCCTTTTTCATATTTTTAAATTAATTTGTTTATTTCTCCTTTGGTCTTGTGGTTTCTTAACACCTTATCTGTCTGGATGATTAAATCTTGGTTATAATTTTTTTTTTACTTTAAAAGTATCTCATTTTCTTAGTTTTTTAAAACTCACACACTTTTTTAAAACTTGAGATAAGTGTTTCATTTAAGGATATCTTTTTTTCCCTTCTGCTTTATCTTCCAAGTTAAGGCTGATTTCCTCATTTAACATTGTAGATCCTTGTAATAATCAAAACAACCGCCACCACCAAGTCTTAAACTTGAAGAAAAGATCTCAAAGTTATTATTCACTATTGTTGTGATAACGTTTTCTCAGCTTCAAACACATTAAATTAATACTCCATGGTTTCAAAAAATTTTTAGGATATTTACAGTTTCTAATTATCATGTAAATATTTCAAGCCAATTTTTAAATATATGTAATAATTAACATATTTCAGATGCAACATGATTTTTAATGTACTCAGTAACTTAAGGGCTAGCACATATATTTTCTTTTATTATTTCAAAATTGCAACTCCTGAAAAATAGAAAATGCTCAGACGCTTTTTTTCCCTCTAGGTCTTGACTCTTTTCTCCAGCTGGTTACGTCTCACATCAGCAACAGCGTTTATCTCAAAGTACATGTACATGTTATGCAAACAACTGAAATCAAGGCAACTCTGATAAAGCATGTCTTGTTAATCAAAACTGGATCAGAGCACATGCAGAAAGGGGAGACTTCAGGATAGAAAAGATGGTATTTCAAAACTTGGTTTCTCGTACATTTCTCTAGGTATATATTCAGATGCTGGTCCCTAATCAAGAGAGCAGTCCTGAATTACCTAGCTTCTGTTTTTTTTGAGAGAAAAGTGGCCATCCAACTGTTTTAAACTTCCCTTGCATTCCTTTCTCTTTCAAAGCATACATTTTACTGTTGATAATCTTAAACAAAAATAGTGGGAGGGGACTACTGTTTTATAGCAGAAATATTAAATGCTGGGATAAGGAAAATTGGCTTTCTGAAATAGAAAAAGATGAAAAACTAGTTATGTGGTGGTAAATTAATGTAAAGTGAGATATTCTGTTTGCATTTTGTATCAGCTCTACTACTGTGTATGATTTACTGCTTTGAGTAGATTGATGAAGATGACAAAAGTGATAAAGGTAGCAATCTACCCAAATGATTTTAGAGCTTTTGCTTTCTACTTCTCCCCTACAGCCAAGGAACAATCACACTGACACTGAATTCTTCCAGTGCCAGCAAGGGACTTACTTGCTGCCTTTTCAGAGATGATTAAAACCGCATGCCCCTTGGTAACAGAGACAACCAATCTGAAAAGACTGTCAGTGCTGGTGCAAGCCAAAGCTGAAAACATTAGCCTTAAGGCAAGTCCTAAAGCTTCTGCCATGACAGGATATAGGAAGAGGTGGAGGTTGGAGGGGCAGGGGATCTGCCAGCCATTTTTTCGAAAGGTCTGTAATGTTGCATTTAGAATTTCCCATACTATTAATACTCAGAGTGATTTACTACAAGGAATTCCTAACTGGACTTCTAACCTTCCTTCTTTCTTCATGCCCTTCCAACCCATTATCCACACTGCCATCTTAATGATCTTTCGAAAACAAAGAACTGATTGGTTCTCTCTTTCAAAAATCCTCTTAGATTTTCCATTGGCTGCTACAGGTATGCCAACTCCTTATTATGGCGCACACAGTCTTTCATGGTTTGGAACCCATCTTCCTAGCATCTCCTGTCTATATATCCTCTTCGTGTTGACCTGATTTTAGGAATGCCTGTCCACTGGATTGTTGCAAGATTTCAGTGAGAAACTGTATATAGAATACTCAATAATAACTAGTATTTACTGAACACTTACCATCTTGCCAGGTGCCAAAGACTGGGCTGAGTGCTTATGTGTATTAATCTTCATACAACCTTATGAGGTATAGATACTTTTATACAACCTTATGAGGTATAGATACTTCTATAATCTCCCTTCTCTAAATGAAGAAACAGATTTTGAGAGGTCAGGCAGCTTGCCCAAGGTCACACCAGTAGCCAGAAATGGAGTTGTAATTTTATCTCTCCGACTCCAAAACTGATGCTTTTATAGATTTTACTGCCGCCTGGTACATTGCCTGGTGTACAATTCAGCTTGATTAAATATTCATTTTTTTTAAACCCATTACTATAAAACTTACAGTGTCTGGAGAACGACCTTTTTTTCTTGCTTCCATTGCCTACCAAGGTTAACAGATAAACAACTTTTTTGACTCTTTCTAGATGCTCCAGTCTCCTCTATGCTGTCCTCTTTCACTTCACACTCAGCGTACTGTGGCGTAATAATCGTTTACGTATCTACTGCCTCTCATCTGTGGGCTGTTCCTTGGGTCAGATACCACATCTTCACTGTCTTTGTGTCCTTGGAGCTGAGTGTAACGTGTGCAACATTCAGCAAGTGGTGAGCAAATGGAAGGAGTGAAGCAAGCTCTGAAGAGAATTTTGAAATATGTGAGGCTTTCTCCTTTCTCAAAAATGAGGAATTCCTCCTTCCATTTAATGTGTAACTGCACTAACCCTTCAAATAACACTCAACCGGGTCATTATGGAAGAGCAGAATCAGACTTATGAGGTCCGAGAGGGTGAAGGGAAGATGAACCCTCCTTTTTCTTCATTCCCCTTTTCCCTCCAAATGAGAGAGAGGCAAGATTGAAGGAGAGAAGATAATATTTAGAAATAGTGAAATGACATTTAAATTCTTTTAAAAAGATACTAGTTATACCTCATGCTAAGATGACTAAGACTCAAGTCTTAAGCTTTCCCCGCCTTGATCCTTTTTCCATTTTTCCAAAACAGTTATACCTCTATTCACACATTTCTCAAGGTTAGTGAATTAGAAAATACCCCTAAATTTTAAGATCTCAGAATTTAGAGGAGATCAACTGGTAGACACATGGTCACAGAGTGAGTCAGTGCAAGTCCCAGGAGTAAAGTTTAGATCATCTGACTACTAGTGGAGGGTTCTACGCATCCAACTACTGCCATGTCCCCTGAAGGATTTGGTAAAAATAGAAGATGGTACAGTTGGGGAAATAAATCACTGTCATTGCCAGTTCCCATATTCTATTTTTCCCTGCTTAATAGAATAATAATTTTTAACTCATAAATGCATATGTTCTGTTGATCAGCATGTAATATTATGTCAAGAATACCAACAAAGATATATGTCTAAAATTTATATTATCCCCTAAAATATAGAGAGCCAACATATATCAGCACAAAAGCATTTCTTAAATTATAAAACAAGGAAGTATGCATTGACCAACATTATTCTGTGCGAAGAAGAGGGTAAACATTATTTTTAATAAACTACTACTTTCCTTGTTCTTTTTAACTTGTGTGGTGGGATCCTCCATCCCTAAGTGATATTCAACAACTATAAGGTCTAAAGCAGATTTGTTATCCTGGGGGAAAATAGTAATAATTTCCCTTAGTCAGTGTGATCTAATACAGTATGTATATCTACACATTACAATCCCATGTCTTAAGAGAGTGAAACCCCTGCCTCTGTCTAGGAACTTGTAGGTGACCCTTAACATCTCACTCATCTGACCTCCCTTGTCTCCTCTTTGTATAGGAAAATGGTGGCTTACCTTTCTCTGCAGATGTAAAAGTCAGCTAATACCTGGGTTTAGTTCCTTGCACTGCTACCTGCCAGGTGTGCAACAGTAGACAAAGTCATTGAATCCCTTTTACCCCTCATTTCTTCATCTGCAACATGGGGATAACATTTTCCTCCTTCCCTACAAGGTTCTTGCAAAGATTAATGACATATGTGTAAACGTGGGCTTCAATCATAGAATCCTGAAGAGGACCTTACCAAAGTGAATCTACCTCACCATTTTTCAGCTAAGAAATCAGAGGCAGAGGCATGGTAAATGCTGTGTCCAAGACCAGTAGCCTGTGAGTTGTACATCTGAGGCTAGAAACCAAGTCCTTTGCTTGAGTGTGCTTTGTTCTTGCTTCCTTTTTTTTTTTTTTTTTTTTTCACTTGATAGAACTGATAGACACAAGGAAGGCATGTAAAGACTATGATAGAATGATCTTAAAGAGGAAGTAGGTTTTTAACGCCAAGTGACATGACAGCAAATGAGAAAAGAGGAAGGTACAGGAAGAATATTTATTAGAGGGTTTATAGCATGCCAAACATACATTAAAACATGAAAAACGTTTAATTACCCAATTCGTATTACATAGTTAAAATAGCTACAAAGGATATTTTTTTAACTTACAGAATTATCAAAAACACATTTCTTGCCTTCCCTGTTTCTAGCGCTCTTCTAGGACTTAGCAGATCTTAACAGTGTACACGAAATCTCTGCTTTATGCTGTGTTGCCACCTGTGCTGGCTGTGGGCGGAGGGTGTATGAGGAAGTTCAAGGGGCTGAGCTGGGGAGAGGAGTAGCTGCTTGGTTTAGATGAAGGTACCAGGGAAACCTCTCACTCACAAATGACTCTTCGGTGCTTTCCAGTTTTAGAAGTTCAGCTGGATTTTCAAGTCCCTCTTATGAAATGCAAATATTCTCTTAAAATGATACTTACATCCCCATAAATTACCCTTGACAGTAAGTCTACATTTCTCCTCTAATCACATCAGCTTTGATTGGTGATGGAGAGGTGGAAGAGAGTGTAACTGAGAGCTTAAAGCCCTGAGGAAAGGGCAGACCTAGATAGGAGTTGAATGGTAGATACCAAAGGTTACTACTGAGTGCCAGGAGGCAAAAGAAGCTCGTGAAAAAAAAATTGGTGAGAAACGGGAAAAACAGCCTTTGGCTGCTTTGCTTTTTTGCTTAGGGCTGCAGAGGTAACCAATTAAAATCCAAGATATGACACTACCCTTTTTTTCATGCCTTAAGCTGGATATTGAATGCTGCATTTCACGGTGCTAGGAATAAGAACAAGTCAAACTTATAGTCTCGGATTAGCAGACAGCATAATCTAGAAGAGACAATGGAAAGATTACAGAGCTGGAAACTGCGAACCTAAATTCAAATTCCTACTCTGATAGCAAGGAGTTGCATTTGTCTGTGAGTAAAGACTCCTGATGCCACTTATCTAAACACATAAAGCTTTAGTTTTCTCCTGTGCAAAGAAGTCCAGAAATAGGTAATCACTGGTATAGGTTCAGGATGTCAAGGCTGGGGTCTCTTTGAAATTTTCTTAGCTTTTTCCTCATGGTTCTAAGAGCTCTGCTATAGCTCTTGCCGTCACATCCATCTTCCAGACAGGAGGAAGGTAGAGGCAGAAAGGAGGGGCACATATATCAGTGAAGAACTTCTAGCAGACTTCAGCTCATGTCTCAGTGTCCAGAACTGTGTCACAGAGCTACTTGAAAAAGAATGTGAAAAATTAGCTTTTTTGCTAAACATACTGTCATTTCAAATAGAATCAGGAAGGAAGGAGGGAAGAATGGATATCTGGTAGTTGCAGTCTTGGACAGAGCAGCATTGATTAGGGGAAAATAAATGAGAGTTTCAGCAAATTGAAAAGCAAAATGGAATATATAAATATAAGGTAGTTTTATTAAGAAGGTAATAGAAGGGAAGGAGTTTTATGCTTTAGAAGAAGGAGACTCTAATGCATGCCTTTCCACTTCTCTGGTCATCGGTGAGAGTAAAATAAGCATAAATTATTTAAAACTCCATGGTGGGCATTTTAAAAATATACCAATAGGTGATAAAAATTTAACCTTAAAATATACCAGCTGCAAACCATTCTTACATCCATGAGCTCCATGAACTTTTGCCATTCGACCAGTCATGGTGCAACCCAAATGTGGTCTCAGAGTGTCTTGAAAGTTGGGTCAGATGTGCCTGGTGTAGGACAAGACAGTTAAAATATTTCTATCTGGAAATCCCTAATGTGGATAGCTAGCTTTAAAAAAAATTTTTTTTTTCTCAAACAAAGGAGTGGGAGTGGGGGACTGAATTTTAAAAGTAAACCGAATGGTATTTTTTTGTATTCAAGATTACAAGAACTTCACACTTTTCTAGTGAAGCAACATTTGTCCTTTGTCAAGCTGACAATGGTCTACATTGAAATGTATCTTTCAGTGGAATCGTGTTAAATTTTAGTTTCAAGAGTATTGCTGTGTAATCAAAATTAGAATTAAAGTTTAACGTCAGAGATCAACTAATTGTCCTGAAGCCACCCATGCATTAACCTTCTCATACAGATCCAGATTCGGAAATAGCCAGTTTATCAGTGAAAGATATCAGGAACAGTAGAACACTATAGTTCTACACTCTATAGTTCAACACTACTGACTAATTGAAACAACCGGACCCGTAAGAGCTAGGATAGATCTAAGAGTAGTAAAGACACTTATTTCGCTGAAAGATTTGAAATCACTACCCAGAAGTTTTCTTTTGTTTTTAACTTCCTGGACTGTTTTATTTTACTCAGGAGCTATCTTATGACCCTGGGGCAGCGTGGAGAGGGGTGGAGAGCCATAGGCCTCTTGCTTGTACATGGATCACAGCTGAGCCAGTATTCAGTAAGTGGACAGGACAGTTAAATGGAAATTTCTCAAGTAATCTGTAGCATTATGCTCAAGAAAAGATTAGACCAGTTCCCTCTGGAGGATTTTCTTCTGGCCTTTTGCTGTATGAAATGGGACCTGACCTCAAGTGTGAAACCTGAAGGAATGCACCATGAGGTCAAGAGAGCAAGGGAGATGCTTCTGGATCAAAGGAAATTGTTGTCAGGCATGGAAACCATGGGAGGAGGAGAAAATACTGATGAAATATCTCCAGTACAGGTTCAACAATGAAAGGTAGGGAAGATCAACATGTGAGTGGTAAGAGATGAAGGGCAGGAAAGAGAGCTGGGAGATTGTGGAAATGTTTGAAGCTTTTTAGACTGGAGTCTGCACATACACAATTACAACCTGTAGTTCTCTAAAATCTTAAAACTATCTGATAGTGATTCTTGACAGCGTTATGTGAGGATGTTAACAACTGTTGTTTTTATAAGTGTGGATGGAGCATGAAATTAAGACAAATCAAGTGTATTTAGAAATAGTCACCCTCGAATCGTTATGCATCTTGTTTTGCATTTATCTCTCTCTTTTTTGGGCGCACACACAAAATATATCAAAATATCTTTGTGGCTTTAATTTTAAGTAGTTATAAGTTGAATTGTAAAAGGTAGACTATTTCATGACTATGAGTCTAGATTGAGAGCATTTAGTGAACATGTAATATGCTTTCATTGTGCTCTGTTGGTACTTATTAACTTAATTCAAATATTTATTGAATGGCTACTATGTGCCAGTAATGAGCTAGATCATGTCATAGAAGATCATAATCAGTCTACTAAGAAAGATTTGATCTTAATAAGAACATATAAATATTCAATAATTTTCAACACACATTTACTTGGAACATATTACTGATACAGTGATTTAATCACCAACTGAAAAGAATTCCTTAAGTAACGTTTTAGTTCTCTGTTCTGAGAAGATTGCTATGTCTGCTGTTTATTATAACACTTTATATAATACTATGCCTCTCATCAGGATACAGTACCAAAAAAATATGCTAAAGACTTGCAGTTTGGAAAATGAAATAAAATCAGAGGCACTGGGATATTTTAGTTCATATCCTAGACAAGAAGACAGAAAATATCTACCCTCATTGAGAAAATGTTATTGATATGGTCCCTAAACCTAAATACAGTTTGCGAAGGCAGAAGGTTTCCTAGGAGATGTAGATCTTGCAAATATTAACAGTGAAGAAAGATCCAACATGATCCGATTAGGCCTACCCTTCAGATCTTAGTAAAAGGTTGTGGGAGAATACGAGTGTCCTTCATGCTTAATTTGGAAACAGATATCACCTTCAGGTGTGATCATATAAGTACATACCTAGCTTTGCAATGTCATTCATTGTTGGAGTGATTGCTCACATAACACATCTTCTGTGCCTTCTATCTTTATAGGGATGATTTGGAAAACTGCTGTGGCCTAAATTCTAAATATGTTTATAAAATGCAACTTTGTTTCTAGGTGGTCTTATTCCATCTAATTCCTTTTTGTGTTTGGCTTTTAATCAATAATTTCAGGCTAAATGCAATCAAATGTCTGAAAATGGAAGAAGTTGTCCAGTAAAATACTCTATTATCTGATAATAGATGGGTTGTCATTGTTGGCTAATGCTCATACTGTATTGATCTGGTTTAGGTGTTACGTGTATGTCTGTGTGTGTACATGTAACACGTGGTTTAGGTGCTATATGTGTGTGTGTATATATTATAGCTACAGAAAAAGGGGGGGACACTTTTTATATACCACCCTTTTTTTCATTTAAATTTTTGCTGTGTTTTGTTAAGTTAGACATAATTATATAGTCTACCATACAATTTCTAGTTATTCTTTACTTCCATTACATGTAAATGCTGATTCCAAAACACTGCATAATTATAAAATTATGGTAATATCACTACTCATCTATTACCATATGGCTGTCTTGCAAATAACTCTTCAAAAGTAATTGACTTTCAAAATATTCTCTTCAGTTATTTTGCTTTGCTGCTACTACTCTTTGCCAATTCTACCTTCCTATCTTACTCTCCATATCATTAAACTAAGAGAATACATCTCTGAAACAAATATATTCATTGTCTCATAGGAAAGACATCTGAGAAAATCAGACTCAAAAGGAAAAGAAAAAAGAGCAAAGTGTAGAACAATATTGGGCCCATTGCCAAATTTATTTTTGGCCCTGATCATCTGGGCTAGCGCTTGCTTGCTATGAAAGATGACTCTAAGTGACTCTGTGCTGATGGAATTTATTATAAGGAAAGGAATAATTTACTAGTCACAGCTTCAACTTACAATTGCAGACTTCTTGTCCATATAAATCATGTGCTATGTTCATACAGTCAGTCATAAAAAAAATTCAGAATGTACTGTGCTGTTCTGGATTGACCTAGGCTTCCTTCCCTAGCTTCTTAGATTTCCCAAAGTATCAAGTTTAATTTGGGAATTCTCTCCAAACTTCACAAGCTAAAAGAACGATAAGGAAGTATCAGAGTGTCTCGTCAGCTCAACTTCAGTAATCTTGAAGATTTACTCTCTGACTAAACCCTAGTCCTAGTATCAAAACATTTCTTACTGGTAACACACTAAAAAGCTCTATAATTTATATAGGATTTATATGAATGAACAACAAGTTTCCTTAGTTTTGCAGCATCCACTTAAGAAGGTTGATTTGGAACATTTCATATCATACAATTTTATTACCTAAATTTCTATCGTGAACTGCCAAGAACTGATGCTTTTGAAAGGCTTACTCGGATGAGTTGATAGAAGATTTTTAAAAGGCTTACTTGTAGGCTTTGTAAGCCATGATACCATGAAAAAAGAAATTAAAGCATGAAAAGGAAATCCTCCAAAAACTAATAATATTCTCTCCCTTAGGGTCCTTCCTAGTTCTGTAGTCTGCACTGTACAAAAGAAGACAAAAGCCATAGCTGATTTATACAGGAGCCTAAAAATGAACAAAGAGCTGAAAAGTTAGTTTTAGGACTGAGAAGAAAAATCCCAGAAACTAAAATATTTTAACTTGGAGTAAAAAGATTACAAAATCAATAACAATAATAATAGCTTGCACTTATCAAACAATTGTCATGTGCCATTCTTCACAGTTACTCTATAAGAGGGTAGTATTATTATACCCATTTTACCGATGAGAAAACTGTGGCTTGGAGAAAATTACCATGTCCAAAGTCATATAAACAGTAACTGATGGAGGTGAAGTTGAATCATAGAAATCTGACCCTAGAGCCAGCTTTTTAACACAACAGTCACCATAAAGTATATGATATTCATGCAGATTGAACAGTGATTTGAATCAGAGAATACTCCTTAAGATATTCGTATGAAAAGAGGTGAGCTTGAACCTATTCCAGTTTTAGAGAGAACATTATTTACAGAAAGTAATGGTAATGGAAGAGGAACAGGTTAAATAATATCACATGAAAACAAACACGGAAATTCAGACCATGGGACATAGCCCAGTATCACTGACCTGTTTCTGCAACAAGCAAATGGCATGCAAAAAACAAACAAACAAAAACCAGTGGAGTCTTTGCTCAGATCTTACACTTTAAATGTGGCCCATTTTGAGTCCAGCAACACTGACACCACCTGGGAGATTGTTAGACAGATAGTATCTCAGGTCCTGCCCCAAGTCCTACTGAATCTTAAGATCCCTAAGTGATTCATTTGCACATTAGAGTTTGAGCAGCACTGGTCTAGATGACTAGAGATTTAACTAATTGTAATAGGTAGAACTTGTTTGGATCATGATTCAACAAGCCAACTGCAAAAAGACATTTTCACCTACTGGGGAAATTGGGCACGGACTAGTTCTTGGATTCTAAGCTCTAATTTTATTAGGTATGATAATAGCACCTAATGGTTAATGATGAATGTCCAAATCATTTAAAATTTAGGCACGTATACCAAGATATGTAGGGGTGAAATAATATGGCTGGAATTTGCTTTAAAATGTCGTGGTAGGGCTTCCCTGGTGGCGCAGTGGTTGGGAGTCCGCCTGCCGATGCAGGGGACGCGGGTTGGTGCCCCGGTCCGGGAGGATCCCACATGCGTGAGCCATGGCCGCTGGGCGTGCGCGTCCGGAGCCTATGCTCTGCAACGGGAGAGGCCACAGCGGTGAGAGGCCAAAAAAATGTCGTGGTAAATACAGTAGCAGTAAGTGATACAAATGTGGCAAAATCTTGAAAATTGTTGTATCTGTCATTCTGCTCTTCTATCTGCTTTTGAATGTTAGAATATTTCATAAATTTATAAAAAAAATATCAAAATAGGGACTTCTCTGGTGGTCCAGTGGTTAAGAATCTGCCTTCCAATGCAGGGGACGCAGGTTCGATACCTGGTTGGGGAACTAAGATCTCACGTGCTGCGGGCCAAGTAAGCCCGTGCGCCACAACTAGGGAAAAGCCTGCATGCCGCAACTAAGACCCAACGCAGCCAAATAAATATAAATAAATAAATATATTTTAAAAATCAAAATAAATGGACTTATGCCCTAGAAATTGTAGAAATAACTAAAAGGAGTCTCTTATAGTAGAAAGGGTTAATCATTTCACAGAATGTCAAAGACTCTTTGTCCAAAGGATTTAAATAATAGCACACATTTTTTGGTCTATGGGCAATTTTAGATATAGTCTTGGTAAAAACCAGAAGACATAAAAAAATCTGCCAAGCTGCCTTTCTCAAAAATGATTCTGTGGTAGATGTTATACTTTGTGAATACTTCGGGCCATTGGTCTTAGATTTAATGCCTTAGCTGTGTTTAAAAACAAGAAAAAGCAGTTGGAGATGCCTCTGTTCTAGCCCTGTGTTTCCTCTCTTGTGGCATTCTTCACTTTAATGGTTGACTGATGGAATGTTGAGCAACATAGTCATCCAAATCCAGCATTTAATAGAGAGTCCTGTACTGATCTCATTCTGTTGAGAGTCTATGCCTGTAAGTGCAGACTAAGGCCTTTTGATGTTATGTGATCAATAGGAAACCCTTTAAGCTGGTATGTATTTGTCATATAGAAGGGCATTCCTTTCAACATCATATAAATCCTTGATGTACTTAACCACTGCAAAGCATACCATTTTTTGTTTCTGGAAAGGGGTGCAAAAGAGAATTCCACAGGCTATTAAAAAGAGGAACCAAGTACTTTTGCAACCAAGTACTTTGGCAGTATTTGTGGTAATGTTTTCTATTTTCTGGTTCCTTCCTATAGATACCTAAGAATGGTTCTCAGAGACTAAATAATAAACTCTGCCAACAGCCCCAGATGTAGACATTATACTGTTTACAGGTGAACAGCTGACCCTGACTGGTTTAGTAGGTGCCTTGTGTTTAGGGAGTGAGTCAGTGGATGAGCAAGAATTTGCTTCCAGAAACCTTCCCATTTGAACCACAAGTAGTTTTCCCTACATGGCACTATATTTTGGTCTATTGGTTTGGATTTTATGGAATAACCTAGAGCATCTAAGGTTTTCCTTTGATGAATATGTATTTGGAGGAATGAATGAGTAATGGGATAATGGAGGGAATTGTGGTTCTGACTCTGAATCAGAGTGACTGACACTCAGGTGCCGCTCCTCAAGCTTCTCTAATTTAGGTTGTGCCCCGAGAGGCTCCCTATTTATAGGAAGCAGCTTTGTTAGATGTGTGTGGTTTTTGACTTTTTAGACACAAGTTCTTTTTTCTCTCTCTTCCTATTCTTCCTGGTAGATGCCCAATCAGCTAGTATTTCTTGCTCTGTTCTTTTCAGGAGAGCAGCCTCTGCATGAAATTTTATATATTGCTCATTAGCCTTCAGTACAAACAAAAACCTGTTAGTCAAACCATGATCTTTTTTCTTTTCTTTATTGAAGTATAGCTGATTTACAGTGTTTGTACAGCAAAGTGATTCAGTTATATATTCTTTATATATTCTTTTTCAAATTCTTTTCCATTATAGTTTATTAAAAGATATTGAATATAGTTCCCAGTGGTATACAGTAGGACCTTTTTGTTTATCTATTTTATACATAGTAGTTTGTATCTGCTAATCCCAAACTCCTAATTTATCCCCCCCACCACCTTTTCCCTTTGGTAACCATAAGTTTGTTTTCTATGTCTGTGAGTCTGTTTTTGTTCTGTAAATAAGTTCATTTGTGTCATATTTTAGATTCCACATGTAACTGATATCATATGGTATTTGTCTTTCTCTTTCTCATTTACTTCACTTAATATCATAATCTCTAGGTCCATCCATGTTGCTGCAAATGGCATTATTTCATTCTTTTTTATGGTTGAGTAGTATTCCATTGTGTATATATACCACATCTTCTTTATCCATTCATCACAGACATTTAGGTTGCTTCTATATCTTGGCTATTGTAAATAGTGGTGCTATGAACATTGGGGTGCATGTATCTTTTCAAATTAGAGTTTTCATCTTTTCTGGATATATGCCCAGGAGTGGGATTGCTGGATCATATGGCAACTCTAGTTTTTTAAGGAACCTCCATACTGTTTTCCATAGTGGCTGTACCAATTTACATTCCCAGCAATGGTGTAGGAGGGTTCCCTTTTCTCCACACCCTCTCCAGCACTTACTATTTGTAGACTTTCTGATGATGGCCATTGTGACCAGTGTGAGGTGATACCTCATTACAGTTTTGATTTGCATTTCTCTAATAATTAGTGATGTTGAGCATCTTTTCATGTCCCTCTTGGCCATCTGTAGGTCTTCTTTGGAGAAATGTCTATTTAGGTCTTCTGCCCATTTTTGGATTGGCAAACTGTGATTTTTTGGCATTCTGCAAACATGTTCCACACACCTCTGTACCCTTCAGCTTGCTTGTTCTGCTACAGCACAATGTTATAATCTTTGGCTGGAGAATTGTAATTAGAACAACTTGTTGTTTTTCCTAACCTTATTGCCACTGTTAAAATTGTTTATTATTATAAAATATAACAATATTTCCAAAGCTCTAAAGTACCTTTATTACTGTAGATGAACTTTATAGGAAGCATGATGCAAAGTTTCATAGCCCAAAGAATTAATAAATATATCAAAAATAGTATATCCCTTTGCTATTTTAAAAGAATATCATTATATTTAAAAAAAAGCTTTGATGTGTGTGTCTATGCATGTGTGTATATCCCAAATAGGTTCTAGTAGAGAAATAAGATGGTCAGAGGATAATTTTCCCCAAAAAAAGGTAACATCAAGACAGATATAAAAATTAACACATTAAATATTTTATTTAACTCATTAATTAAGGAAGCAGTGAGATGTTACAACCAATTTAAAGGAGAATCCACACAGACATAGAACAGGCTTATTGGAAAGAATGTTTACATGGGGACACATTCTTCCACTGTCGGTGAAGAAAGTCAATTCAAAGTCAATTCAAAGTTGGACAGAATTTGCATAAACAAGAATGTCTTTGTTTATAGACAAGAATAATTTTGCATAGCTCTCAGCTTTTACACTTTATAGAGTTGTAAATTAGGTTCCATAGAATCAAAAGCAGATAACCCAGAAGAGTGTACTCTAGACACTGCATAGGTTTTCCACTGAAGCACAGAATTATTTTTCCCTTACAATACTGTATCCCTAAGTGCACTGTTACTATCAGTGACCCTCTGCTATCGACACAAAAAAGTCCAAATTCCTTAGACATTCACAATTTAGCTTCAGCCTCTTTCCAGTTTCTGTTCTCCAGCTCAACACCCTTAAACCCTACTTTCTTCAGCCAAAGTTAACTACATTCTACTAATTCTACTAATGCTTCAAGTCGCAATTGTCACTTCCTCCAAAAAGCCATGTTGTACTTTATCTATTTTAACTAGGAATTACCATACCTCCACTTGAGACTCATCACACTTTTTTCTGTACTCTTCCTGTGTATTGACCGTCTGCTGTGACCTACAGTAGTTCTCAAACCTAAGAGTACATCAGGATTACCTGGAGAGCTAGTTAAAACGCAGATTTCTGGGCTCTGCCCATCCTCTGATTCAGTGGAGCTGAGCTTGAGCCTGAGAATTTGTATTTCTTACAAGATCCCAGATGATGCTGATGATGCTGGTCTGAAAATAACACTTTGGTAACCACCTGCCCAGAAGAACCCTGTAAAAAAAACTGCAGATAACATTAATGAGACATAGATAGCCCTTTAGGAGTTCATAATCTAATGGAAATGTCAAAAGCTGGCTCCCCTAAGACTACCTTTTGGTAAGACAAAACTGAGTTTATTGAGGTAGAGAGAATACCACCTCAACAGAGCCTTTTAAGTGCCTTGTGTTGGGGGTGGGGAGAAGTCAGGGGGAGTAATAGCTGAGATTTTTGAGATTTTCAAGTTTGATTGAAAGCAGGTCTTCCAGGGTAACAACTTGGTTAGGACTGGGTAAGAATCATGGTATGATAGTTTAGAATTGATAGAATAAGATGAGGATTTTGAGGCAAGGGGTTCAAAGAGCTCTGGTGTGAAAACTATCAGTTGATGCTTTCTGTTGAAGAGCTGATGTCTTCGTTCAGGATGTTCCTGAAATGAACCAGAGCACAATAGAGTAGTAAAGTCATATTAACGTAGACAGTCAACTAATAGTTTCAGAGACAGACACGTAAAGTATGTCTGGAAATACCAAGTACATGTCTCATAAACATTCAAAATTTTGGAGGAGTGGAAAAGAATTCATATTTATTAAGAACCAATTATATTACACATACAGTGAAGTGCATGTGTGTGTGTATATTTCAACTAACTGTATATGTATATTAGATTTTTGTGATAATTATGATTATCCCTAGCTAATGCGGATAATCCTTATTGGGACCTTAGGATAAGAGGACCTTTGGATAGAGCTCTTTTTATATTATCCAAAACTCATGGTCTCTTCTTTTTGGGAGAGATAAGTAATGAGTATGATGATTTTAAAACACAGTAAATTCTCTATATAGAAATAATAGAAATAAGTATATATTTTTAAAAGCCTGATTGGCAAGTGAGCTTTATTTTGGGAAGTAACTCAAGCTCTAACCTTTCGTGGAATAAAATTGACATCCGTTACCTTGCAAATCAATTTTTAGGAACACCCTAAGGTGAGTGTATTAAAGTTACACCTGAAAAAGACAAATTAAATCTTTTGAAATTCAAATTCTGGCACATGATTCAATGTTTAAGCTCTTGAAGAAATAGTTAAAACTTTGTACCAAATACACTCTATGTTCGGTCACAATACTTGAAAGAATACCCAGCATGCTTTTTACAGATTCCAAAATCAAACTAGAATATATGCATAATATAAAATAAACTGACTTAGATTTATTCATGACAGGCTCATAATGCATGTTCTATAAAATCACTGAGGTGAAATTCATTTTGCTAAAGTTTTGAGAAAACATCTGAAGGTAGCACACCTGTAGAAGTTATCAAGTACTTGCCATTCATGCTAATGGTATTCACAACATAAAAATTTGCTATCTTCAGAAGCATCATTCTATTAGCAATAAACTATTTTGCATGCATCTATTTTCTCCCTTTGCCATCTGGGCTTTTATGGCACCTTTCAGTCACAGATTTCTCTGTGCTAATTGCAGCTAAGTCAAATTGGTGCAAACAGGACTTCAGAGAGTAGGGTGTCTTAACCGGGACCACATAGATTTTGAAACAATAAGTGCAAATGTGGGGCTGAAAGAGAAAGCACAGAAAGATATTGCAGTAAGTGGCCATAGCCTGCCCCACATCTTCTCTGTAATGAGATGGAGAGGTATCAGGATCAAGAGAAACATGCTGTCTCCGTGCACAACATACTAAAGCGCAAATGTAAGAGAAGATTAAATATTACTTTAGCTAGGCGGAGGATGAAAGAAGGCTGTTTGAGGACAAACTATAGAAGTTGCCAGAGGCATAATGCAGTTATCTTTCCCAGCATCTACTAGATCTGGGTTTCTCCACCTGGGGGCTATTGGCATTTGAAGCTGGATAACTCTTTGTCTTGGGAGCTGTCCTGAGCATTGTAAGATCTTAAGCAGCACCCTTGGCCTCAACCTACTATATGCCAGTAGCACACCCTCAGTCTGACAACCCAAAATATCTCCAAACATTGCTAAATGTTCCCTTGGGATAGGGTTGCCAGATTTAGCAAGTAAAATTAGAGGACCCCGAGGTAAATTTGAATTTCTGATAAACAGCACGTAACTTTTTGGTATAAGTATGTCCCATGCGACATTTGGTGTAGAATTGTACTAAAAATTTATTCATTGTTTATCTGAAATTCAAATTTAACTGGGAGTCCTATATTTTATTTAGTAACCCTACTGGGAGGCAAAATTGCCCATGATTGAAAACCCCTGCGCTGTAGATCCCACTAATAAGAGCAGACACCCAAGAGACTCTTAACTGACTTGACTGACAGTGTTGCTTTCCTTTACCTCTCTGAGGTTACCAGTAACCTTGTTTACAAAGGGAGGGTTCATTAACTTTCCCCTCAGGGTTGACATGAGATCTAAAGGAAATAATGTATGAAAAATTCTTAGTACAATGCCTGGCATAGGAAGCAATTGATAATATGTTCATTATTATTACCTTAGGATCCCTCACAAGATGGTGTCATAATAGTTACTGGTCTCTGGACTTAATTTTCACTAACAGGAAAGACTATTACAGAAACAACAGGAGCCCAGCAGTGATTCTCAATCTTGGCTACACAATGAAATCACCTGGGCAGTGTCCTCCCTGATGTCTGTATCCTACCTCTAAGAGATTTGGATTTCATTGATCAGGAAGGTGGCCTGAGCACTGGGATTTCAGAAGATCCAGAGGTCCTAAAATGTGTAGCTAAGGCTGAGATCCACAATGGGAACCACAAAAATGGGTTGGGATCCAATCTAGAGAAAAGATGGACATGATTTCATACCTTCATTCGTTCAACAGATACAATACCTGAGTGCCTACGATGTGCCAGGCCATATTCTAAGCAGTGAAGGGAGTCCCTGTACTTGTTGAATGCTAGTACGGAGAGACAGACAATAAATAAGACATTTTAATCTAATTTCAAAGATTAAAACTGAAGCCTACATGAGAGATGATAGCATTCCAAACAATCAAAGTCATCAATACTCTTACTGAGAAAGCAAAATGGGGAGAAAGCAGTGTGACTTAACATGTTCTCTGAGTTTAGTTCCTAGAAGAGATAAAAGTAGGAAGGGCATATTAACCAGGACAAGTAAAAGGATGGCATAAAACTGTAAAGAGTGTTAGAAAGGTCAAAACACAGAGCGAGGTTTCAGAAACACTAAAGGAACCAGCCAACTAGGATCATTCTGTGAAAAGGGAAGTCTTTGAATAAAGGAGAAGAAGAAGCCGGTATGAGGCTCTCTTCTTGAGGAAGATGTACATTGTTGAACCGATTATTAAGACAGAACAACTGTGCCTATTTTGCTTTTTCTCAATTAAGAATGAATGAGCTACATGTCAATTTAATAATCTAGCCAGAAGAACCTAGAAGGGTAGAGGAAAGTTTTCTTCCTCCCCAACAGAGCGCTGATCGTATGTCAGGCTTGTGTCAAATGTCATGAACTTACACTGTTTTCATTAAACACTAGGTCACCATTGCTACCCCAGTGTGATAGCTGAGGAAACTGAGGCTAGGCAGTGTTCACTGAGTTATTCACGAATACAAATCAGGAAGCACTAGAGGCAGAAGGTTGTCTGTCTGGTTTAGCATCTCCCTGGTGCCTAGTCAGGGCCCCACATCTGTTGACTGATTGAATCAATAAACAAACCCCTGAGCATTATTAAAAAACAAAAATGAATGAGCTACTAGAAAATACAAAACAAAAACTGTGACATGGAGATTTATAGGCTAAGGTAGGTGAGGATATAGTGAAAGACCACCTACATCCACTTTGCATAACTTGTAACCTCTTTGTCCAGAAAACTTGATTATCAGGATATTTTGATATGTGGTCACAGACCCTTTGGTAGTAATAGTGTGAGAATGATAGTGTATTTGTGAAAATTATATTCCCTTTTGTACCAAACAAACCTCAAATATATATAATGACTTAAATACAAGAGAAATTTATTTCTTGTTCAAGTCCAAAATTGGTGTTCCTGAATGGTGGGTGGCTCCCCTCTAAGAGTAGATTCAGGGACCCAGGTTCCTTCTATCTTGTGGCTCTACCATCTTTAACAAATGGCTTCTTGGGTCTTCCTGCTTATCTGCTTCCAGGCTGTGAAAGGAAAAGACCGTGAAGGGTCATCAGTGGGATGCTCTTGTGGGCCAGGCCTGGAAGTAGCACACATCACTTTTGCAATCCTTCCATTGGCTAGAACTCAGTCACTTGGGCACTGTGATCAAAAAGAAAGCTGGGAAATACAGTATGCCCAGGAAGAATAATCAGATTTGTTGACAGATAACCAGTCTTTACCAGGATAACAGGAGATCTGCCAGAAAACTATAGTTAGATGAATAATTCAAATTTCAAAGGATGGGGCTGAAATGGAGTTGAAGGATACAGAAACAACAAAGGTTTGAAACCCATTGGGAGGGGATAAACAGTGATCGTGTGGAGTCTGTACCTCATCTTCTTCTGTCCATTAGAAAGGCATTTAACAAATATATGACATAGTTGATAAATGAAAACTGGGTGATGGTATCATTTAGTGGATTCATACTTCTTCAGATAAGTGTGTCCAGCGAGTGGTAATCATTGTCAACCATGAAGGCACTCTCCTGTGCTGTGCCCTGGGACTCTCCTTGCCCATGTCCCAAATATTTTTAGGAACAACTTGAATAGAGATAAATTTGTGGCTGAGTCAGGGAAAGAGATAATTGAACGATACTTCAGTGAAAGGATCAAGAGTAGTTTCAAAATGATCTCAGAAATCTAGAACATGGGTCAGCAGAATTTTTCTGAAAACAGCATGGAAGTAAATATTTGGGGCTTTTGGGTCATAAGGTCTCTGTCACAACTAGTCATCTCTGCTGTTGTAGCATAAAAGCAGCTATAGACAATACATAGATGAACTGGTGTGGCTGTGTTCCAGTAAGACTGAATTGATAAAAACAGGTACCAGGCCAGATTTGATCCATAAGCCATACTTTGTTGAACCCTGATCTAGAAGTATAGGCTGAAATTTGAAGGCAATAAATCTAAATTTGTTTACTTAAGGCCAAGGGACAATGGGTCTAACACTGAACATGTGTGATATCCTTTCTAATCAAAATAGAGCTGCAAGATAGGTATTATTTGCTCTTATTTTACAGATAAGAAAGCTACATCTCAAAAGTAAATACTTTGACCCAGCTTTCACATCTGGAAAACACTTTATGGGACATCCTGCCACTTTAACAAATGTTTGGGTGAATCGAGAGTCACAACTCATTACTCAAGTCAAAGATGGAGCACTTCATGTGGCAGCACTCCCTGTAGAAAAGCCCTGGGTTCTTCTGGCTCTGCTCTTATCCAAGTGTGTGACCTTGAGAGATTCGCTTGACTTCTCTGGGTCTTAGCTAACAAATCAACAAATATGAGAGGCTCAAACAGATAAACACCAAGGTCTCTCTCAGATCTAACAGGGTTGCTATTACTAAATTAAGGGCAGCATGTGAAAGAGAACTGAGACTTACTCTTTATAGCTCTAAAAGCAATTCTTTTTAAACTTCTTCTAATATAGTTTTACCTAAAACCAATATATAGAACATAAAAATGGCATTTTATGAGCATACATTTGTTTTACAAGTTCAAATTTATAATATTTTCTGATCATAAAGACATTTATTGAGAGAATTAGGCTGATGGGAATGAAACTGAAGTTTTAAACTGGGAGTGACGGATGATTGATGGGTTCTTAGCATCAGCACCTCAGCATTCTACTCATTGTGTTTTGGTTTGTTTGCTTGCTTTGGGTTGTGAAATGTCAAGAAAATTCTTATTCACATACATCATTTAGATGGTAAATTAATAAATATTCTTGGAATCTGAGAATACTCGTCAGAATATAGAAATGGCAAGAGAGGCCTGAAAAACAGAATGCATGAATTTGACAACATAAATCAGGAAGTCTTTTGTATACTAACTTGGAATATATGATAAAAATCAATGTAAATTAAGCATTTGTAAACCCTTGTATCAGTCAAGGTTGGCTAAGCTTCTGCTATGGTGCCCAATGAACCCCTAAACCTCAGTGGCTTACTGTAATAGTGTTTATTTCTTTCTTTATTTCTCGCTCATATTACATGTCCAATTCAGACTGAAGTTGCGGGGAGGGACTCTGATCCACGTAGTTTCTCAGGGATCCGGGTTATTGGAGATGGCTCCACCGTCTCATAGCTGTGCCACCTGAAGCGGGTGGTATCCTTGGTTGCTGAGGCAGGGGCAGGGGCATATGGAGTGTAGAACATTGGCTGCTTTAAAAAGAGGCTGTTTCTTTACACATGGGAGTGTAAAACACGTCACTTTTGCTCAGTGTTTGTCAAAACTAGCCTTGTGGCCCTATTCAGAAGTAAATGTGTGATCTGTGTGAACTAAATATGCAAAGCACTTAGAAGAACTGTAAAGGGGCAGATCTCAAACACGGCTCATCATCAGAAACTGAGGTTCCTGAGCCCCACCCTACAACCCTGGAATCAGGATCTCTGGGGTATAGTAGGGAAATCTGTATTTTTTTAAATGTTCCACAGCTGATTCTCATTAACTGCAGGATGTTGCTGCTGGAACAGGAATGTTTTTAAAGTGGAGGAAAGGCAACAGTTAGATCTATGGATTTGAGATTACCCAGCTGCAGTGTTGGAGATGATTAAAGAGGGGAGAAACTAAAAGCTGGGAGGTTTCATGTCACACAACACGTAGGGTTTAATGACCAAACATAAGTGCATGTGTTTATGTATCATGCAGCCTAACAATGCTGTTGTATCTTTCTCTGTATGTTTTAAGAATCTCCTCCCCACACCTTTCTTCCTTAACTCCAGAAAATTAGTAGAGTAGGCACAAAGTGGCTTCCAACCAGTCTTTGTTCACTTCATTCATTACATGTTTTTCATGCCACTGCTGCTCATGGTGTTGGTTGTAGAGCCAGCTTAGTTCCCATAAGAGGCCCTGGGTAGGGAGTGCAGAGTGGGGTAGGTGGGCTTAGTCTGCTTCTCTCTTGAGAGGTAGCTGGAAGTGGTCAAACTTTTCTTCATGCCTGTTAGAACAGCACAGAATCTGGTTCTATTGATGTTTCTGTTGCCTTGTGAGAGCTAAGAGTAGATCTGCAGTGGGAGAGAATGGCCAGTGCATGACTCTTTTGAAAATCAAACCTATCTGGCTAGTGCTGGATTGACCATCCAGGTTTGGGTTTCTCTTCCTATATGCAGTCTGGATTTTGGCTAATTTACCTGGTATTATTAGCATCTTTCCCAAATGTTGTTTGGGATGGGGAGGTGGGGAGTCAAGGAACCCCCATACACTTTAAGAAGAGGAGTAGATTCTCTTCCTTTCAAATATTATGCTCAGCACTTACCAGTCTTCTGCTCATGCACCCTGGCTGAAACAAGTGGAATATTGATAAGAACTTGTTATTGCTGCCCAGAACTTTGTCTAAGAGAGATGGATGGACTTGTAGGCAGGTTCTATTTTTATTGCCATGCTTCATTTTGTCTTGTATCGATAGACCCCAAAGTTCAATTCCCCATAGCCCCTCCAACAAGAAAAAATAAAAATAATAGTATCTAATTACCAGCTACAGACTGAAGCTGGAAACTGGCATTTTGGTATAAAAATAATAGCTAGCAACAGGCTTAGGTTTCTCCAAAGTTGTTTTGCTCTTTCTTTTCCTTTTTGCATTTCCATTTTTCTAATACCTTTTAAAAAAATACAGAGCAGAGATACGGAAATTATTTCTAATATGGTCTAAACTAAAACAACTGATAACATACAAATGTAAACGTTCATAAGAGACTACTATGAACAATTACATGCCAATAAATTGGATAACTTAGGAAAAATGGATAAATTTCAAGAAAAATTCAACCCAAAACTGAATCATAAAGTAATAGAAAATCTGAACAGATCAATAATTAGTAAGAAGTATGGATCTGTAATCAAAACATCCCCAAAAACAAAGGCCCAGGACCGGATGGTTTCACTGGTGAATTCTACCAAACATTTAAAGAAGAATTAACACCAAAAAAAACTACAGGACACTTATCTCTGATGAATATAGATGCAAAAATTCTTAACAAAATACTAGCAAACAGTGGGATTTATTCCTGGGATGCAAGAATGATTCAACATATGTAAATCAATAAGTGTTATATACCACATTGTTAAAATGAAAAATAAAACTAATATGATCATCTCAGTAGATACAGAAAAAGCATTTGACAAAACTCAGTATCCTTCCATGACAAATACTCTCAATAAATTGGGTACAGAAGGAATGTACCTCAAAATAATAAAGGCCATATATATGATAAGCCCACAGCTAAAATCACACTCAGCAATGAAAGGCTGAAAGCTTTTCTTCCAAGATCAGGAAGAAGACTAGGGTGCCCACTGTCACCACTTTTATTCAACATAGTACTGGAAGTTCCAGTCAGAGCACTTAGGCGAGACAGAGAAAAGGCATCCAGATTGGAAAGGAAGAGGTAAAGTTACAGATGATATGATCTTGTATATAGAAAAATCCTAAAGACTCCATAAAAGTACTGTTAGAACGAATAAATAATTTCATAAAGTTGCAGGATACAAACTGACAGAGAAAGTCAGTTTGTTGTATTCATATATGCTAAGAACTATCTGAAAAAGAAATAAAGAACACAATCCCATTTACAATGGCATCAAAAACAATAAAATACTTAGCAATAAATTTAACCAAGGAGGTGAAAGATCTCTACTTTGAAAACTGTAAGACACTGATGAAAGAAATTGAATAAGACACAAATAATGGAAAGGTATCCTGTGTTCATGAGTTGGAAGAATATTGTTAAAATGTCCATACTACCCAAAGTGTTCTACATATTCAATGTGATCCCTATCAAAATTCCGATGGCATTTTTCATAGAAATAGGACAGACAATGCTAAGATTCATACGGAGTTGCAGAAGACCCCAAACCGCCAAAGCAATCCTGAGAAAGAGGAACAAAGCTGATGCATCACACTTGCTGATTTCAAATTTATTACAAAGTCATAGTAATCAAAACAGTGGGGTACTGGCATAAAAACAGACACATAGGTCAACGGAACAGAATCAAGAACCCAGAAATAAATCATGCATATACCATCAACTATAATGGAGCCAAGAATACAGTTTCTTTAATAAATGTTGCTGGGAAAACTGGATAGTCACATGCAGAAGAACGAAATTCGACCCCTGTCTTACAACATACACAAATATTAACTTGAAACAAGTTAAAGACTCAAATGTGAGACCTAAAACCATAAAACTAAAAGAAAACAGGGAAAATCTTCCTTGACATTGGTCTTGGCAATAAATTTTTGGATATGACTCCAAAAGCACAGGCAACAGAAATGAAAATAAACCAGTGGGACTACATCACAGTAAAAGAAGCAACAAAATAAAAAGCAAACCTAAGGAATGGCAGGAAATATTTGCAAACCACTTATCTGATAAGGGGTTAATATCCAAAATATATATGGAACTCATAAAACTCAATAGCAAAAAACCAACAATTGAATTAAAAACTGGGCAGAGGATCTGAATAGACATTTTTCCAAAGAAGACATACAGATGGCCAAGAGTTACATGAAAAGATGTTCAACATCACTAATCATCAGGCAAATGCAAATCAAAACCACAATGAGATATCACCTCACACCTGTCAGAATGGCTGTTATTAAAAAGGTAGGAGATAAGTGTTAGCGAGGATGTGGAGAAAAGGGAACCCTCATGCATTGTTGGTGGGGATGTAAATTGGTACAGCCACTATGGAAAACAGTATGGAGGTTCCACAAAAAATTAAAATTAGAACTACTGTATGATCCATCAATTCTACTTCTGGATATATATCCACAGGAAATGTAATCACTATCTCGAAGAGATATCTGCACCCCCATGTTCACTGCAGCTTTATTCACAATAGCTAAGACATGGAAACAACCTAAATATCCATCAATGGATGAATGGATAAATAAGATGTGATATAGATACACAACGGAATATTATTCAGCCATAAAAAGGAAATACTACTATTTGCAACAACATGGATGGACCTTGAGGGCATTATGTTAAGTGAAATAAGTCAGACAAAGACACATACTGTATGATCTCACTTACATGTGGAATCTAAAAAAACTGAACTCATAGAAACAGAGAGTAGAATAGTGGTTGCTGGGGTCTGGAGGTTGGGGGAAATGGTGAGATGTTGCTCAAATGGTAAAAATTTCCAATTTCAAGTTGAATAACTCGTGGAGATCTAACATATAACCTGGTGACTATAGCTAACAATATTGTATAGTTGAAAGTTGCTAAGGGAGTAGATCTTAAACGTTCTCATAGCACATATACAAAAAAGGTAACTATACGAGTTTATAGAAATGTTAATTAACTTTACTGCAGTAATCATTTTGCAATATATACTCCTATCAAATCATCACATTATATACCTTAAACTTAGAATATGTTCTATACCAAAAAAATAAATCCAGCAATTCAACTTCTGGGTATAGAGAGAAATGAAAACATATGTCCACAAAATAATTTGTACATAGATGTTCATAGCAACATTACTCATAATAGCCAAAAAGTGGGAATAATACAAATATCCATCAACTTATAAATGGATTAATAAAATATGATATATCCCTATAATATTATTTGGCAATAAAAAGGAATGACATACTAATACCTGCTACAACATGAATAAGCCTCAGAAACATTAGGCTAAGTGAAAGAAGTCAGACACCAAAGACCAGATATTGTATGATTCCATTTATGTGAAATGTTTATAAAAGGCAAATCCATAGAGACAAAAAGTAGATTAGTGGTGGTCTATGCCTGTGGTGGAAATGGGGAGTACTAGAAATGGACAAGAAGTTTCTTCGGTGGGTAATAGAAATGTTCAAAAATTAGATTTGGGTGATGGTTTAACAACTGTGTAAATATACTAACAACCATTGAACTGTATACTTTTAACAGATGAATTATATGGTTTGTAAAATCATATGTCAATAAAGTTATTTAAAAATAAGGCAAAGGGGGCTTCCCTGGTGGCGCAGTGGTTGAGAGTCCGCCTGCCAATGCAGGGGACACGGGTTCGTGCCCCGGTCCGGGAAGATCCCACATGCCGCGGAGCGGCTGGGCCCGTGAGCCATGGCTGCTGAGCCTGCGCGTCCGGAGCCTGTGCTCCGCAACGGGAGAGCCCACAGCAGTGAGAGGCCCGCGTACCGCAAAAAAAAATAAATAAAAAATAATAAATAAATAAAAGTAAGGCAAAGGTTTGCTGGAGGAGGCATGCACGATATATAAGGACACTTTTTTTTTTTTCTTAAAGGATGAGAGGAATATATGTGGTGATATGGCATGATAAGGAGGAAGGAACCAGAGTGGAGAGAGAAAAAATAATAAAACGCAAAGGAATAATAAGGCTGACAAGTCATAGACAACACACACCAGACTAAGGTCAAGAATTAATTTGGAGAACGAGAGGCATGGACGTGTAAGGACCTCCTTCCTTCTGAGGCAATATATGGAGATGAGCTTGTAGATTAAAAAGGAAAGGGGAAGAAAAGTGAGAGTGTTTATATTTCATGGCCTATGATTTTAAGTCATTTAGAAGACCAAGTAACATGTTTGCGTAATGAATTTGGTAACTTCAGGAGGATGGTGATGGGTCAGACAACAAATGGGAAGAATAAAAAGGAAAGATGACGAAATGAGTAAAACGATTTTAGAGACATTAGGGCTTAGCTGAGTTTAAATAAAAACTTGTAAAGCACTTAATCATCAAAGTTATACATTTTTATCCAGCAGCTCTAGCTTTCCATGAAACAGAAGCAGAAAAAATTGATGGGTTAACTGCTTGTAAACCTGTATTTGAACTGGTAGAGTACAGGTTCCTACTAAGGTTAGATGTAAAAGTGCAGATTTAATCAGGTATAAAATACTCAACCACTATTTTGGATATGATTATCACAAACTAATGGCAGATTTGAAGATGTAAAATATATTTTAGAAAAAGGATTTCACTGTAGTTAATCAGGATTAGACTTAAGTCATTGAAATTCAATTTGTAAAGCTTACTGAGCCTCTCTGAGATCTTGGAAGTGGTGCTAAGCTTGGTAATGCTTCCTTCCTTATGAAATGGAAATCGCAGAAAAACTGGGATCCACTTTACCACTCTACCAAATGGGTTCCAAGGAGGTACAGAAGGAAGTCTGGAGCAGTGCTTTCCTAAGCAGCACATCTGAACACAGGGATGGTTGCTGAATATGCATATTCCTGGGTCCTTACTCAGAAACACTGTGAAATCACACTCTGGGGGTACAGCCCAGACAGGCTATACATTTAACCAAGTATAAAGGTGATGCTGATGTTAGAATGGTGAAGTTTGTCCAACCTATTAAGAATTTAAGCTGAAAATGGTGATGATGGGAAAAAGATCAGTCAAATAATTTAAAAGGGGGGGGGGCAGGGCGGAGGATAATCTTTAATGGTTTGGCAAAATGCTTAAGTTCCTCAAAGATGTTTTCTGGACTCCACTGTTCGGTATGATTAGCTCTTCAACTTCCTAGTTCAAACCTTTTCTTCAAATGCATTAATAATCTGGTAATTCCAAGAAAGTTTATTTACCGCATGGGAAAAACTAAAACAGCTATGAACAGATGTGAAAGGAAGAGAATAACCAGATCTCACAGGAAACAAAATCGGGTAGTAAATGTCTGTCAAATGTCGTTGCTCCTTCTCTGCTTAAAGGAGGATAAAGTTGCACACTGAAGCCCTAATTACCTTGCCTTACAGGACCAGAGTCATGGAATGTCAAACTCTAACATCAGTTCCTAATGCCACGGCGAACTTCAAACGTGACGATTAATGTTTTATTTTACAAAGATGGTCTCATAAGGCTTCCTAGGAAGCATTTTATCTGGGTTGTTTTATGTTAACTACGACTTTAGTTTTACCTTAAAACTAACATTCTCTCCTTCCTCTCACCCACCCCGCCCACCAAAATTTCAAACTGCAAAAGTTTCCTGTGGATTGTGCCCCTCCCCCTAACACACAGAGACTCACAGAAACTTTTGGACACACAGAAACTTTTGGACACTGCTCTCCTAGGCCCCCAAACTCTCCGCAAATCCAGCTTAGCCTCCCCAGGGCCATCCTTATACCCTTATACCCTTATATCCGGCTCTACCCTCGGGTCCCGAGGCTCGGCCTCCTCCCCTTTCTCCAGCAGTCCCGAAAGTCCGGTCGGGTCGGGACTGGGCGGGGTAGGGCGGGGCAGGCCTGCTCCATTGGAGCCAGGCACGTGGGGGGAAGCGGATAGGTTCGGTTCGGTTTGCTAAAAGGCCGCCGCGTTTCGACGCTGCCTCTGTTCCAGGAAGTATATATCTACTTTACAAGCTAAGTTTGGCCCGAACTGGCGTTTGGAAGCAACAAGAAAAACTTTTCAAAACTTTTGTCCAGCTTCTTTTCCCCCGACGCCTAGTTCCCTGATGGTCCGCCCCGGGGCCAAGTTCCGGACGTCCCCTCCCCTTTTCCCTCCCAGCCTCCGGTGAGGCGTGCGGAGCCACCGCCCCCAGTGTCGGCTCGGACGCGTGGGTGGGCGAGCAAAGAGTCTCGGCGGAAACCGTTGGCCTCCTCGGCGCCTGCCCGGCGGCAGCATGGACTACCTGACCACGTTCACGGGGAAGAGCGGGCGCCTTCTGCGAGGCACAGCCAACCGCCTGCGGGGGTTCGGGGGTGGCGGCGTAGCCCGGCAGGTGCGCTTCGAGGATTACCTGAGGGAGCCCGCCCAGGGGGACCCGGGGTGCGGGTCCCCGCCCCACCGGCCCCCGGCGCCGTCCAGCCCGGAGGGACCCGGTGAGCCCAGCCTTCCTTCGCGTCCCGCGCGGCCGACCCGGGCTGAGGGCGGGGGGGAGGCGGAGGTGTGGGCGCTGCGCTGGGGGCGCGGCCCCGCGGGCCGCCGGCGTGAACGGGGTGGGCGGGGGGCGCGGGCCGGGCGTTGGCAGGTGTGCCGGGCCGGGATGGCGGCGGGACCGGGGCGAGGAGCGGAGGGCTCGCTCTGCTCTGGGGACGGAAGACTTGCTCGTGTCTGTGTCGTAGCTTTTCCTGCTCTGCTCTTCCTGCTTTCTTCACCTATGCTCGACTTTCCTTACCCCGCCAACTATTTCAAGGGTAGGGTCCCTTCGTTTTTCCCTCCCCGTGAGAGGTGAATATTGAACCAATTGTGACGCTCATGTTTTCCCTCTTAGAAATCATTAAGAACGCTGTGCTTGACTTGGGTTTGGATTGGGTCATTGTTTTTATTTGATATTTGCCAACTGTTAGAATTCACATAAGCACTTAATACGGCTTTGGAAAAGAAAATGTTTAGCGTCCACGGGAACCCAGTGGATTTTTGTGTCGTGTATTTTGAAAGGCTGCGTGTTGTCTTGAGGTGGCAGAACCTGGAAACTTTCCCCAGTTATCATTTCTACTGCCTGTTCAGTTTTCTTTTGTCATAGTGGGGTTGTACTGCCCTTTAAAAAATCAGTCATAATGACAGGACATTGATATCTTACGGAATTTTTAAAAGCACTTGCTGAAGCGGTATTTGCATCATGCATATGGTAACTTCTCCAATGTCGTTGGCTTTCCCTGAGTTAATAAGTGGCAGACCTCTCCTAATCATATTTTATTCTTGTTACCTGTTTTAATATGCATTCTGGTGTTATGAGAGTAAATTATGTGAGTATTAGTTTAGAAAATAGAGAAAAGTACAAAGAATATAAAATCTATCCATGACCCACATCCTAACATTCATTTTAAAGCACTGAAACTGTGAGGATATCTATTGATTTTGTGTGTGTGTGTGTGTGTGTGTGTGTAATTTAAGCTTTGAAGAAACTTGAATATTAAAATGTAATTTTATCATGGTCCCTTTTATTAATTTTTCTTCACTTTACATAATATTTTTTCTTCACAATTCTTGTTTATGGAATTCGAAAAATGAAAAAGGGGATACTTGGTTTCTGCTTTGAAGGACATTAATCAGATGCAGAATCCTCTTAAAGGTGGGACCAGGGATGAGGACTAGAACTTTAAAGTGTTTGAATAAAGGATTTTTTTTTTTTATGAGACCTCAGTTGATTAATTGAAAACAGTTGAAATGTGACCAGCCTCTAGGTAGATGAAGAACTGAGAAATATGTGGTGTAACTTAACCTGGAAGGGGATATGATGAATAATTTAACAAATTTGCCCAAATATATACATCTGATTCATTGATTCAGAAACATGTATTGAGCACACTGCTATATCAAACACTGCCCTTCAGAGTTACAGCTTCAAAATACTATACCGATTCCTCTTCTGTTGAAGCTGCCTTACGAACTCATGGCACTTTCTTTAATATTCATGGTGCCCCCAAATCTCTTGACACAAGTTAGAAAGGCCTTGTGATGTCAGTTTATGACCAAGGTCAGTGGACAGGTACTTCTAGCATTAACTAGCTGAAAGAATCTGTATAAATTACTTAATCTCTCTGGGTGTATATTTTCTCATTTTAAATGAGGTTGATTGGATGATCTCAAAGGTTCTCAACTCTGGAGCTCTTTTTTCATTTGGAACAGAATTAGTGAACATGATAGATGGTAAAGCTACAAATTAAATAGCATTTGGGGTTAAAAACATTGTAAGTCTATAAAGTTATGCCTACAGAGTTCTGAAGGTAGTTCAAAAGATGAATGCCCCAGCAATAACTTGATTACCCCCTCCCACTCTTAGAATAAGTATAGCTTCCTCAGTTGACTCCTTTGAGAGGCAACATGTACACATACAGGTAAAAAATAAATGGTTCTTCATTAATTTCTAGGCAGCCTTTGCTTAAAATGAGAGATCTTTTCTTGGCAGCTGCCTACCAGATAGGTTTCGGGTATAGGGTTTTTCTTTACATTTGTGTCCTTTGGAATGAGTATTTGTTAGTCCGTTTAAAGGATTTCTTCTACTCTTTCTGCTTGTGACTACCTTTATTTTAGATTTTTATAACAGCTGCTTAAGTTCCCTGTTATTTGTCACCCTTCCTTCAGTTCTTTCAAATGTCCTGTGTGTTGTAGCAGTATATCTTGTGCAGACACTTCTACACTTGTAGATCGGCTACACTCCAGGACTCCATTTGTTGTTTGTGATCTTACCCCTCACCATTTCATGTTCAGTAAAGGTGCTGATAAAATAGTTTTACCATTGACAGTTTAAGGATGGACCAGATAAAACTTTGGTCGTATGTTTCTGATTTTAACTCTTTCTGTAAACAAACTGCTTACCTGACAGTGTTAACTGATGCCTTCACTCCTCTCCAAGGTGGCTGCTTTTGCTTTTACCAGTTTTCAGTGTTTGCTGATTCCAACATTATAGTCCCCTCAGGAACATCTAATTGGGACTTAGACACATTAAGGAGCTTATCACACCATTGCTCTAGTTAATAACAATTACAAAGAAGACACACTATGACACAATTTTTGCTCCTGGTTAAAGAGTAAATTATGTTCTGATTCAAAAAAATTTTTAGACCTTAAGTATAGATCAGGTTTGGAGGCATCACCATAAACCTGTATTGGGTAACCTTTAAAAGTAGTCAGTTACTAGATCACATGGTAATAAGTAAAAAAATTTAACACATTTAGAGTTTCAACTTAATTGTAGCATAGTTTTTATCATAAACTTCCCTGTTATGTCAACTCTGCTCTCCCACTTGGTGACAGTATACTTTAAATACATCTCACTCCTATTTGAAGTTTCTTTTCATTTACTTTTACCAATTAAAACAGTATCTTTTGGGGAAATGACAAGAATAAGAGTGGCTAAGAACATTTTCTATGGAGCAGGCACTAGCAGATACTTTTATTTAATCCTAATAAAAACTCTGTGAGATAGGTACTATTATTATCCCATTTTCCTGACAAAGAATCTGGGCCAGGCAAAGAAATAAGGGATATAGAATCCATTTGAGAGTTATCTTCCTATTTCTAAGAGTTATGTCAGACAGGAAAAAATGTGAGAAGAATGCAAAATTCTATCATGTGTGATGTTAAAGTTAAAACAAGTTAAATTAGGTAAAGGATAGGATGGATAGCCACTGAAATTTATTTAGAATCAGAAGGATATTAAAATGAGATGAAAACGTAAAATCCAAGGAAGGTGTAAGAAAACTTAGATATATTTTAGGTTGGAAATTGCAGATGCAGATTGTCAGGAAGAGTTAGATAATAGTTTATCTTGAACCCAGAGAAGACCAAGCACCTGTATAGGATTTGGAGTACCAGTTGTTACTATTAAAAAAACAACTCATGGTGCTGGTCACTCATGGAAGAGGATAACCCTAGATGTCGCCAGTCTTAGTCTCATTTCCTAAGGTGAGGGGGAGAAGAATCTCTTCTTGATAAACAACCTCAATCTGCTCTGATGGTAACTCCAACTAAGTTTGAGGTCTTAATATTGTTTCCTTTGTCCATTGGTTCTCAAGCATGAAGTAGATTTGCCCATTTTAGAATTGCTGCTCACCTCACAGGATGGCTGAACTCAAGGCTTTTACATTATCTGTGTTTTAGGACAAAACTGCCTCTGAGTAGTTGAGGCTACAGTAAAGCAATGAGTCTCAGACTTTAACGTGCCTCAGAATCACCCAAAGACTTGTTAAAACAATAAATGCTGGAGAGGGTGTGGAGAAAAGGGAACACTCTTGCACTGCTGGTGGGAATGTGAATTGGTTCAGACACTATGGAGAACAGTATGGAGGTTCCTTAAAAAACTACAAATAGAACTACCATACGACCCAGCAATCCCACTACTGGGCATATACCCTGAGAAAACCAAAATTCAAAAAGAGTCATGTACCAAAATGTTCATTGCAGCTCTATTTACAGTAGCCAGGAGATGGAAACAACCTAAGTGCCCATCATCGGATGAATGGATAAAGAAGATGTGGCACATATATATACAATGGAATATTACTCAGCCATAAAAAGAAACGAAATTGAGCTATTTGTAATGAGGTGGATAGACCTAGAGTCTGTCCTGCAGAGTGAAGTAAGTCAGAAAGAGAAAGACAAATACCATATGCTAATACATATATATGGAATTTAAGAAAAAAAATGTCATGAAGAACCTAGGGGTAAGACAGGAATAAAGACACAGACCTACTGGAGAATGGACTTGAGGATATGGGGAGGGGGAAGGGTGAGCTGTGACAGGGCGAGAGAGAGGCATGGACATATATACACTAACAAACGTAAGGTAGATAGCTAGTGGGAAGCAGCCGCATGGCACAGGGGTATCGGCTCGGTGCTTTGTGACTGCCTGGAGGGGTGGGATGAGGAGGGTGGGAGGGAGGGAGATGCAAGAGGGAAGAGATATGGGAACATATGTATATGTATAAAAAAAAAAATGTTGGACCCCTCCTCTAGAGTTTCTGATGAGCCAGGACCCATTATTTGCATTTCTAACAACTTCTAAAGTAATGCCAATGCTGCTGATCTGGGGACCACACTTTGAGAATCACTGCTTTCTTTAGTGGGTAAGTCTTTTACCCTTGTTAAGGTTAGAAGTAAATATGGAAATGATGAAATTTGTTAAATGCTTAGTATTTTTGTATTAAGTTTAGGAATAATCAGTGTATTTGGTCTTTAAAATATTTGTTATATTTCAGAGAATTAGGCCTATTAGAGTGCATACAAATTAATCTAAGAATCTAATTGAAGATGAATACTTATGTAATTGTTTTTTGAGTGATTTTAAGTTAAAAGGTGCAAGTATTTGGCTAAATTTTGAAACTATTGGAATGTTTAAGAGAACGTAACATTCATTATATTTAAAACTTTATTGCAATGTATTTACTAGAGTTAAGTTTTTAGAAAGGTTTTCTTGTTAGAGGCAATTAAAGTGTTTACGATAGTAGATGTATAAATACAATTTAGTATATATATGTGAGAGAATTTAATTACTCGTTTGTATTTAAGGATATTTAGTTTGTTTCCTGTTTGAGTTGATCAACTATCAAAAGCACCTTAGAAAGTGTGTTAAATGTACTAGTTTTATAAAAAGAATACACTTACAGTTGAAGGCTTAAAGGAAAACTAGATTTTTATATTTGTACTTCAATAAATCAAACATTAATCAAAAAGTAAAGTAACTGCAAATAGTTTTTTTCTGTGTTTATAAAGACTCCCTAATGGCCATCAGCAAACTTACATTAAGAGACTCTTGATACATTTTTTTGAATGAATGAATATTAGTACAAAAAAGGGGCATGTTTTAAGACCAAATTAATGTATTAGAGAAAGGCCAGAAATTAGCCTTTGTTTTCTAGCAATCAGTGAAAAAGGGAAATGTGATCAGACATAAATCACAGTGTCACTAAAATAAAGATAAACCCGTTGCTTAGGCGGGTAAGAAAAATGCAACTTTTCCTGATAGAATAAAGAGAAAAAATTCTCATGGAATTCTAATATAGCAAAAAGTGTCCTCATCATCTTTATAGTAAATACAGATTCTAATTTCAAAAAGCTATTTTTTAACACCGTTCTTTAATGTAGTTCAGTGGTGTGACAACAAAATGCAAGGTAGTAAAAACAGTTCTATACAGGACGAAAACAATTAACCCAAATATGCAGTTATCTGATGGTTTGTCTTAACTGAGGGGTAGGTGCTAGATTATAAACTTTGGTAAAACTAATGCATGCTAACTATGAAGAAGTCATGCATAACAAATATTAAAGCTTAAAAGCCACCTCCAATCCAACTATATAGTGATGTCATTAATGTTAGGGTAGGCATTATTGTTAAGATCTGTTTTATGAATATATACGTATAAAATGATGGATAGATGGTTAGAGGGAAAGAGTGACTGAAAGATATTTGTTTGCCTTAAGGAAGTATTTCTTAAATGGTGTGTCTAAAGTTAAGCAGAATCTGCAAAAATATTAAGAGATTGGTATTATTGTTACATTCTTCTTTCAGTTTTAGGTGGGGTTTCTTTAACTCTTTGAGGTAACATGAGCAGTGTCATCTCCCATATTTCTTCTCCCCACCTCCTGATATTCATTACATCATATTTGCAATTCTCATACTTACATAGCGCTGTCATACTTACACCAGTCACAGATAGTTTTTCCACTACATAATTGTTCAGTGCTCCCTGCTACTCCTTTGATTATTCCTAGAGTTTTTATTTTGATAATTTCGTATAATTTCATTCTTGTGGCATTGAATAATGTTTCAGTAAGAGGTCTTAAGCAAGCTAGACTGTTTTCTTTTTCTTCTAGTAGGTGATTTGCTTCTTATGCATGAATTCCTGGAGAACTTTTATTTTCCAAGCATTTTAATTTAATCAGGAGCAGAAACAGGAATGACTAGATGTGTGTGCACAGGTATGTGTATGTGTAATAGCCTTTTAGGGAGTAGTCACTATATGGAACAGCCCTGGTCTTGAGATAGAAGGAAAAAAGACCTTAGAAGTTTAATGTTGGGTCTTAACACTTCTACCTGAAAGACTCACGGTTTCTGTTCACGTTTCCTTGGGAAAAACAAGTCACATAGCCAAGTCTGACATCAGTGGGATGGTACAGTGTATTTTATATTCCTCCCCAGGGAGGAATACAGAGTATTTAGTAACTGTAAGGTAGTCTATCACAATGACTACCTTAGAAAACAATTCGTTTGACAGAGATTTGAAGATGCTAGTGTTACTGTCACGGGTAGGGAGTTGTGTAAAGAAGCCTGTTTCTTCTGTCAGTTATTCAGTCTGCAAGTTTAATCCTTTCAAAAGCTCTACTAACAATCCTTCTCAAATTTATTGTGGATGCAACGGTGAATCAGTTCTGGAGTGAAACGCGAGATCCTGCCGTCACAGTAAGCTCCCAGGTGATGCCAGTGCTGCTGGTCCTTGGAACACAATTTTGAATAGCAAGACTCTATAGCGCTCTGTATCATGGATCTTTTCACTTAGAAGTGAGCCACACACAACACAAAAATTCCTTGGCTGGGTAGAGGAAAGGAGCATTAAAGGGGAACAAACAACAGGTTAGAGACCAAGGAGTGTGAGATGTTACCAAATGAAAGGAAAGGTGAGCATTGATAAGGAATTAGTTGGGTGCTTCATAAAGTTCAAATAAAATAAAATTGAAAAAGACTATCAAATTTGCCCTTTAGTTTATTCTCCTTTGCAGGTTTAGGGAACTGGGAAGACAGAAGACATTGCAGTACATTGTGGAATCAGTAGGAGGTGATGGAGTAAAGACAGTGAAAGTAGACTCTTATTTCCAAAAATTCGACTATGAAAAGAAGCAGAAACATAGGCTGATATCTAGAGGAGGATGGTTACAAAGTTCAAGAAAAATTGAGGGATATTTTTAAAAGTTTATTTCTGTTTTGACTATGGATAAGCAGTCAATAGCAAGTGAAAGGTTGAAAGTACAGGCATTTTTTCCTGTACTACTTCACTATAGATGGGATCAGTTAATTAGAAAAACAGTAATCAGCATATTTTTTTAGTTTAGAAGATGCTTTTAAAAGTTTAAAATCTATATTATTGAGTTTGAAAATATTGACTCCCAGCTCAATATTTTTATTTTTATTTTATTTTATTTTTTTAACATCTTTATTGGAGTATAATTGCTTTACAATGGTGTGTTAGTTTCTGCTTTATAACAAAGTGAATCAGCTATACATATGCATACATCCCCATACCTTCTCCATCTTGTGTCTCCCTCCCACCCTCCCTATTCCACCCCTCTAGGTGGTCACAAAGCACAGAGTTGATCACCCCGTGCTATGCGGCTGCTTCCCACTACCTATCTATTTTACATTTGGTATTATATATAAGTCCATGTCACTCTCTCACTTCATCCCAGCTTACCTTTCCCCCTCCCCATGTTCTCAAGTCCATTCTCTACATCTGCGTCTTTATTCTTGTCCTGCTCCTAGTTTCTTCAGAACCATTTAAAAATTTTTTTTAGATTCATATATATGTGTTAGCATACGGTATTTGTTTCTCTCTTTCTGACTGACTTCACTCTGTATGACAGACTCTAGGTCCATCCACTTCACTACAAATAACTCAATTTTGTTTCTTTTTATGGCTGAGTAATATTCCATTGTATATATGCGCCACATCTTCTTTATCCATTCATCTGTCGATGGACACTTAGGTTGCTTCCGTGTCCTGGCTATTGTAAATAGAGCTGCAGTGAGCATTGTGGTACATGACTCTTTATGAATTATGGTTTTCTCAGGGTATATGCCCAGTACTGGGATTGCTGGGTATTATGGTAGTTCTATTTTTAGTTTTTTAAGGAACCTCCATACTCTCCTCCATAGTGACTGTATCAATTTACATTCCCACCAGCAGTGCAAGAGGGTTGCCTTTTCTCCACACTCTCTCCAGCATTTATTGTTTCTGGATTTCTTGATGATGGCCATTCTGACTGGTGTGAGGTGATACCTCATTGTGGTTTTGCTTTGCATTTCTCTAATGATTAGTGATGTTGAACATCCTTTCATGTGTTTGTTGGCAATCTGTATATCTTCTTTGGAGAAATGTCTGTTTAGGTCTACTGCCCATTTTTGGATTGGGTTGTTTGTTTTTTTGATATTGAGTTGCATGAGCTGCTTGTACATTTTGGAGATTAATCATCTGTCAGTTGCTTCATTTGCAAATATTTTCTCCCATTCTGAGGGCCGTCTCGTTTATGGTTTTCTTTGCTGTGCAAAAGCTTTTAAGTTTCATTAGGTCCCATTTGTTTATTTGTGTTTCTATTTCCATTTCTCTAGGAGGTGGGTCAAAAAGGATCCTGCTGTGATTTATGTCATAAAGTGTTCTGCCTATGTTTTCCTCTGTGAGTTTTATAGTGTCTGGCCTTACATTTAGGTGTTTAATCCATTCTGAGTTTATTTTTGTGTATGGTGTTAGGGAGTGTTCTAATTTCATTCTTTTACATGTAGCTGTCCAGTTTTCCCAGCACCACTTATTGAAGAGGCTGTCTTTTCTCCATTATATATTCTTGCCTCCTTTATCAAAAATAAGGTGACCATGTGTGTGTGTTGGGCTTATCTCTGGGGTTTCTATCGTGTTCCATTGATCTATATTTCTGTTTTTGTGCCAGTAACATACTGTCTTGATTACTGTAGCTTTGTAGTATACTCTGAAGTCTGGGAGCCTGATTCCTCCAGCTCTGTTTTTCTTTCTCAAGATTGCTTTGGCTATTCGGGGTCTTTTGTGTTTCCATACAAACTGTGAAATACTTTGTTCTAGTTCTGTGAAAAATGCCATTGGTAGTTTGATAGGAATTGAATTGAATCTGTATATTGCTTTGGGTACTATAGTCATTTTTACAATGTGGATTCTTCCAATCCAAGAACATGGTATATCTCTCCATCTGTTTGTATCATCTTTAATTTCTTTCATCAGTGTCTTATAGTTTTCTGCATACAGGTCTTTTATCTCTTTAGGTAGGTTTATTTCTAGGTATTTTATTCTTTTTGTTGCAGTGGTAAGTGGGAGTGTTTCCTTAATTTCTGTTTCAGATTTTTCATCATTAGTGTATAGGAATGCAAGAGATTTCTGTGCATTCATTTTGAATCCTGCTCCTTTAGCAAATTCATTGATTAGCTCTAGAGTTTTCCGGTAGAGTCTTTAGGATTCTTTATGTATAGTGTCATGTCATCTGCAAACAGTGACAGCTTTACATCTTCTTTTCCAAGCTGGATTCCTTTTATTTCTTTTTCTTCTCTGATTGCTGTGGCTAAAACCTCCAAAACTGTATTGAATAAGAGTGGTGAGAGTGGGCAACCTTGTCTTGTTCCTGATCTTAGTGAAAATGATTTCAGTTTTTCAGCATTGAGAATGATGTTGGCTGTGGGTTTATCATATATGGCCTTTATTATGTTGAGGTAAGCTCCCTCTATGCCTACTTTCTGGAGGGTTTTTATCATAAATGGGTGTTGAATTTTGTCAGAAGTTTTTTCTGCATCTGTTGAGATGGTCATATGGTTTTTATCCTTCAATTTGTTAATATGGTGTATTACATTGATTGAATTGCGTATACTGAGGAATCCTTGCATTCCTGTGATAAACCCCACTTGATCATGGTGTATGATCCTTTAAATGTGCTGTTGGATTCTGTTTCCTAGTATTTTGTTGAGGATTTTTGCATCGATGTTCATCAGTGATAATTGGCCTGTAGTTTTATTTTTTTGTGACATCTTTGTCTGGTTTTTGGTATCAGGGTGATGGTGGCCTCGTAGAATGAGTTTGGGAGTGTTCCTCCCTCTGCTATATTCTGGAAGAGTTTGAGAAGGATAGGTGTTAGCTCTTCTCTAAATGTTTGATAGAACTCACCTGTGAAGCCGTCTGGTTCTGGGCTTTTGTTTGTTGGAAGATTTTTAATCTCATTCTCAACTTCAGTGCTCGTGATTGGTCTGTTTATGTTTTCTATTCCTTCCTGGTTCGGTCTTGGAAGGTTATACCTTTCTAAGCATTTGTCCATTTCTTCCAGGTTGTCCATTTTATTGGCATAGAGTTGCTTGTAGTAATCTCTCATAATCCTTTGTGTTTCTGCAGCATCAGTTGTTACTTCTCCTTTTTCATTTCTAATTCTATTGATTCGAGCCTTCTACCTTTTTTTCTTGATGAGTCTGGCTAATGGTTTATCAATTTTGTTTATCTTGTCAAAGAACCAGCTTTTAGTTTTATTGATTTTTGCTATTGTTTCCTTCATTTCTTTTTCATTTATTTCTGATCTGATCTTTATAATTTCTTTCCTTCTGCTAACTTTGGAAGGTTTTTTGTTCTTCTTTCTCTAATTGCTTTAGGTGTAAGGTTAGGTTGTTTATGTGAGATTTTTCTTGTTTCTTGACATAGGATTGTATTGCTATAGACTTCCCTCTTAGAACTGCTTTTGCTGCATCACATAGATTTTGGGTCATCGTGTTTTCATTGTCATTTGTTCCTAGGTATTTTTTGATTTCCTCTTTGATTTCTTCAGTGACCTCTTGGTTATTAAGTAATGCATTGTATAGCCTCCATGTGTTCGTATTTTTCACAGATTTTTTTCCTGTAATTGGCATCTAGTCTCATAGCGTTGTGGCCGGAAAAGATACTTGATACGATTTCTGTTTTCTTAAATTTACCAAGGCTTGATTTCTGACCCGGGATGTGGTCTGTCCTGGAGAATGTTCCATGAGCCAAAAGTGTATTCTGTTGATTTTGGGTGGAATGTCCTTTATCAGTTAAGTTCCATCTTATTTAATGTATCATTTAAAGCTTGTGCTTCCTTATTTATTTTCATTTTGGATGATGTGTCCTTTGGTGAAAGTGGGGTGTTAAAAGTGCCTTACTATGATTGTGTTACTGTCGATTTCCCCTTTAATGGCTGTTAGTATTTGCCTTATGTATTGAGGTGCTCCTATATTGGGTGCATAAATATTTACAATTGTTATATCTTCTTCTTGGATTGATCCCTTGATCGTTATGTAGTGTCCTTCTTTGTCTCATGTCATAGTCTTTGTTTTAAAGTCTATTTTGTCTGATATGAGAATTGCTACTCCAGCTTTCTTTTGATTTCCATTTGCATGGAATATCTTTTTCCATCCCCTTCACTTTCAGTCTGTATGTGTCCCTAGGTCTGAAGTGGGTCTCTTGTAGACAGCATATATATGGGTCTTGTTTTTATATCCATTCAGCCAGTCTATGTCTTTTGGTTGGAGCATTTAATCCATTTACATTTAAGGTAGTTATCGATATGTATGTTCCTATTACCATTTTCTTAATTGTTTTGGGTTTGTTATTGTAGGTCTTTTCCTTCTCCTGTGTTTCCTGCCGAGAGAAGTTGCTTTAGCATTTGTTGTAAAACTGGTTTGGTGGTGTTGAATTTTCTTAGCTTTTGCTTGTCTGTAAAGGTTTTAATTTCTCCATCGAATCTGAATGAGATCCTGGCTGGGTAGAGTAGTCTTGGTTGTAGGTTTTTTCCTTTCATCACTTTAAATATGTCCTGTCACTCCCTTCTGGCTTGCAGGGTTTCTGCTGAAAGATCAGCTGTTAACCTTATGGGGATTCCCTTGTATGTTATTTGTTGTTTTTCCTTTGTTGCTTTTAATATTTGTTCTTTGTATTTAATTTTTGATAGTTTGATTAGTATGTGTCTTGGCGTGTTTCTCCTTGGATTTATCCTGTACGGGACTCTCTGTGCTTCCTGGACTTGATTGACTCTTTCCTTTCCTATGTTAGGGAAGTTTTCCCTATAATCTCTTCAAATATTTTCTCAGTCCCTTTCTTTTTCTCTTCTTCTTCTGGGACCCCTATAATTCGAATGTTGGTGCGTTTAATGTTGTCCCAGATGTGTCTGAGACTGTGCTCAATTCTTTTTAATTCTTTTTTGTTTATTCTGTTCTGCAGTAGTTATTTCCATTATTTTATCTTCCAGTTCACTTTTCTGTTCTTCTGCCTCAGTTATTCTGCTATTGATTCCTTCTAGAGAATTTTTAATTTCATTTATTGTATGGTTCTTCATTGTTTGTTTGCTCTTTATTTCTTCTAAGTACTTGTTCAGTGTTTCTTGTATTTTTCTCCATTCTATTTCCAAGATTTTGGATCATCTTTACTATCCTTATGCTTAATTCTTTTTCAGGTAGACTGCCTATTTCCTCTTCATTTGTTTGGTCTGGTGGGTTTTTACCTTGCTCCTTCATCTGCTGTGTGTTTCTCCGTCTTCTCGTTTTGATTAACTTACTGTGTTTGGGGTCTCCTTTTTGCAGCCTGCAAGTTCGTAGTTCCCGTTATTTTTGGTGTCTGCCCCCAGTGGGTAAGGTTGGTTCAGTGGGTTGTGTAGGCTTCCTGCTGGATGGGACTGGTGCCTGTGTTCAGGTGGATGAGGCTGCATCTTGTCTTTCTGGTGGGCAGGCCTGCGTCTGGTGGTGTGTTTTGGGGTGTCTGCGAAAATACGATTTTAGGCAGCCTCTCTTCTAATGGGTGGAGTTGTGTTCCTGTCTTGCTAGTTGTTTGGCGTACGGTGTCCAGCACTGTAGCTTGCTGGTCGTTGAGTGGAGCTGGGTCTTCACGTTGAGATGGAGATCTCTGGGAGAGCTTTCACCATTTGATATTACGTGGAGCCGGGAAGTGTCTGGTGGACCAATGTCCTGAACTCAGCTCTCCCACCTCAGAGGCACAGGCCTGACACCCAGCCAGAGCACCAAGACCCTATCAGCTGAAAAGAAAAAAAAAAAAAGGGGGGGGGGAGAGAGAGAGAAAAAAAAACATGGAAGAAAGAGAAAAGAAAAAGTTATTCGAATAAAAAATATAAAATAATTATTAAAAATAAAAAATTAAAATGTAATAAAAAAAAAGAAAGAAGAGAGCAACCAAACTAAAAAACAAATCCACCAATAATAACAAGAGCTAAAAACTATACTAAAAAACCCCCCGAAAAACGGACAGACAGAACCCTAGGACAAATGATAAAAGCAAAGCTATACAGACAGAATCACACAAAGAAGCATACACATACACAGTCACAAAAAGAGAAAAAGGAAAACAATATATATTTATCGTTGCTCCCAAAGTCCACCGCCTCAATTTGGGGATGATTCATTGTCTATTCAGGTATTCCACAGATGCAGGGGACATCAGGTTGATTGTGGAGATTTAGTTCACTGCTCCTGAGGCTGCATGGAGAGATTTCCCTTTCTCTTCTTTGTTCGCACAGCTCCTGTGGTTCAGCTTTGGATTTCGCCCTGCCTCTGCGTGTAGGTCGCCTGAGGGTGTCTATTCTTTGCTCAGACCGGACGGGGTTAAAGGAGCCGCTGATTCGGGGGCTCTGGCTCACTCAGGCTGGGGGGGAGGGAGGGGTACGGAGTGCGGGGCGAGCCTGCGGCGGCAGAGGCCAACATGACATTGCACCAGCCTGAGGCACGCCGTGTGTTCTCCCAGGGAAGTTGTCCCTGGATCACGGGACCATGGCAGTGGCGGGCTGCACAGGCTTCCAGGAGGGGATGTGTGGATAGTGACCTGTGCTCGCACACAGGCTTCTTGGTGGCTGCAGCAGCAGCCTTAGCGTCTCATGCCCGTCTCTGGTGTCCACACTGATAGCCGTGGCTCCCGCCCATCTCTGGAGCTCGTTTAGGTGGTGCTCTGAATCCCCTCTCCTTGTGCACCCCGAAACAATGGTCTCTTGCCTCTTAGGCAGGTCCAGACTTTTTCCCAGGCTCCCTCCCAGCTAGCTGTGGCACACTAGCCCCCTTCAGGCTGTGTTCACGCAGCCAACCCCAGTCCTCTCCCTGGGATCCAACCGAAGCCCGAGCCTCAGCTCCCAGCCCCCTCCTGCCCCGGCAGGTGAGCAGACAAGCCTCTTGGGCTGGTAAGTGCTGGTTGTCACCGACCCTTTGTGCGTTAATCTCTTTGTTTTGCCCTCTGCACCCCTGTTGCTGTGCTCTCCTCTCCTCCGTGGCTCCGAAGCTTCTTCCCCCCCCACCCCCCCATCTCTGCCAGTGAAGGGGCTTCCTAGTGTGTGGAAACTTTTCCTCCTTCACAGCTCCCTCCCCGAGGTGCAGGTCCTGTCCCTGTTCTTTTGTCTCTGTTTTTTCTCTTTTTTTTGCCCTTTCCAGGTACGTGCAAATTTCTTTCCTTTGGGAAGTCTGAGGTCTTCTGCCAGCGTTCAGTAGGTGTTCTGTAGGAATTGTTCCACATGTAGGTGTATTTCTGATGTATTTGTGCAGAGGAAGGTGATCACCACGTCTTACTCTTCCGCCATCTTGAAGGTCTATGTCAGTATTTTTAAATCATCAAACTTTTTATCAGTAGCTACTACCAAAATTACAATATTCAGTTATACTAGGTGTTTTTTCATATTTTAAACCTCATACAGTTTTCATTGTTGGTTTTCAGCCTTGCTTCTTCCAGTTTGCCTTTCCCATTCTATTACCAACATGATTTTTAATTTAAAGTCTGATACTGCTTTCTCAGTTCTCTACTTAAAAATCTTTTGGGACTTCTCTGTCTGGTAATAGCAAGCTAGGTAATTCAGATTGTCCTGCTGAGAACAATTTAAAAAGCTGGGCCAGTCATTAAAAAGTCTACAAATAACAAATCCTGGAAAGGATGTTGAGAAAAGGGAACTCTCCTATGCTGTTGGTGGGAATGTAAATTGGTGCAGCCACTGTGGAAAACAGTATGAAGTTTCCTTAGTAAACTAAAAATAGAGTTGTCGTATGATCCAGCAATCTGACTCCTGGGCATATATCTGGTGAAAACTCTAGTTTTGAAAGATACATGCAACCCAGTGTTCACCGCAGCACTGTTTACAATAGCCAAGACATGGAAGCAACCTAAATGCCTATCGACAGATGAATGGATGAAGATGTGGTATATATGCCCAATAAAATACTACTCAGCCATAAAAAAGAATGAAATAATGGCATTTGCAGCAACTTGGATGGACCTAGAGATTATGATACTAAGTGAACTAAAGTCAGAAAGAGAAAGACAAATACCGTATGATATTGCTTATATGTGGGATCTAAAATATACAAATGAACTTATATACAAAACAGAGGCAGACTCATAGGCTTAGAAAACAAATGTATGGTTACCAAAGGGTAAGGGAGGTGCGGGAGGGACAAAGTAGGAGTTTGGGATTAGCAGGCATAAACTACTATATATAAAATAGATAAACAAGGTCCTACTGTATAGCACAGGAACTATATTCAATATCCTGTAATAAACCACAATGGAAAAGAATATGAAAATGAATATGTATATATATGTATAACTAAATCACTTTCCTGTATATCAGAAACTAACACAATATTGTAAATCAACTATACTTCAATTATAAATAAATAAATAGCTGAGTGAAAACAAAACACATTTTATTGAGGGTATTAGAATGCTAACTGATATGACTAGATTAGGATCTGAGTGCTGACAGAGGCCCAAGGAGGAGCAGCTCCAATTTGGGATTGCTTTTTTTCCCCTGGGGGTTGTGTTGATTCCAGAAGCAGCAGCTGAGAGATGAAGAGGTGCTTTTGGTGGCCTGTTGGGTACAAGGAGACAGGGACAGGACAAGACCCACCACAGGAGAGGGGTGAACTCCTCTCACTTAGGACCCCAAAATGCTGTACCTTAGGATACAGAAAAACTGAAGTGGCTAGGCTCTCATAGGATGGTAGCTCAGCTTTAAATTATCATTCCTGTAACTGCATTAATAAGATCTGGTATTGCTAGTGTCCTCAAGTATTTGGCAGAAGCAAACATCTTTTTTGGAGAAATACAGCTTTCTTTGTGTCAAATTCTGTCTATAGACCATTTTTCAAATTTAGTATCCGGTATATAAAATATAATTAGGCACCTGACAAGATAGCAAAAAAAAAAACAAGAAAATAGAAACAGATCCACAGGAACTCTGTATCTTGTAGTTATCAGATTTAAAATAGCTGTGTTGAGAATTTTGAGCTAATTAAGAGTTTTGTAGAGGTACAAACTATAAAAAAGAAAAATGGATATTCTAGAATTGAAAAATGTAATCCAATTTTTTAGATTAATGTAATCTAAAGGTCTTAATTAGGATCTTTGTGGATGAAGTTAACAGCAAATTAGCCATCACAGAAGAGAGAATTAGTGAATTGAAAGATAGGTCAGAAGAAAATATCCAGAATAAAGAGAGAGGGACAAAAAAAAGAAAAGAAAGGAGGGGGTAAGCTTAATACAAAATATAATTAGAAGTTCTTGGGACTTCCCTGGTGGCACAGTGGTTAAGAATCTGCCTGCCAATGCAGGGGACATGGGTTCAATCCCTGTCTGGGAAGATCCCACATGCCATGGAGCAACTAAGCCCGTGTGCCACAACTACTGAGCCTCTGCTCTAGAGCCCATGAGCCACAACTACTGAGCCCACGCATCACAACTGCTGAGCCTGCACGCCACAACTACTGAAGCCCGCACGCCCTAGAGCCCATGTACCACAACTGCTGAGCTCATGCGCCGCAATTACTGAAGCCCGGTTGCTCTAGGGCCCGCGTGCTGCAGGTACTGAGCCTACATGTCACTCCGCAATGAGAGAAGCCACCTCAATGAGAAGCCTGCGCACCACAACGGAGAGTAGCCCCTGCTTGCCACAACTGGAGAAAGCCCATGCCCAGCAGTGAAGACCCAACATAGCCAAAAAAGAAAAAAAAAGATTTAATTCGAAGTTATAATGTGTGTATATTTGAGTCCCCCAAATGAAAAAAGGGGGGCAAAAGTATTATTTAATGAGAGAATGGCTGAAAACTCCAAGACTGATGAAATACTTTAATTCACAGATTCAAGCATCCGTATAGGCCCCTAATGGAATCAATACAAATCTCACTAAAGATGAAAAATCTTAAAAGCAATCAGAACAAATAGTCAATGATGTAGCAATAAGATTGACAGTTGATTTCTCAACAGAAACAGTGGAAACTAAACGGCAGGGGAAAATACCTACCAGCTTAGAATCCATCCCCTGTGAAATTACCCAGAGCTGCAATTAAAATGGTAAATATGAGGGCAAAACTAAATGAATGTTGACTATCTAGAAAAATAATAATGTCTCACAGTGTTTTTAAATACACATACATGTAATTAAAGTATGTAATAACAATTGCATATAAGTCTTGGTAAAGGCACATAGTTTTTAACATCCTTACATTATCCAGAAAGATGATAAAAGTGCTAATTAATATTAGATAGTGAAAAATTAGTAATTTAGGCTGTAATCTATGGGATGACCACTAACATAATAGTTAAAGAGTACGTCAAACTTTAAGGCAAAAAATATTGTAAGAAAAGTTTCAATATACTGGGAAGATGTAATCTAAAACAATTAGTAGGTGTTCAGTTCTTAATTTGTATGAACCTAATATCACAGTCTCAAAATACAGTAAGCAAAGTAAGGAGACTTAGGAGGACCTGAATAACCCACAATCATAGTGGGAGATTTTAACAGTCTCTATCAGTAATTTAAAGAATAAGCATGCAGAAGCAAACCAATATGGATGTAGAAGATTTGAACAACACAATCAGCAGACTTAATCTCATGGATGTGGAGATAGGAGTGTGTGTATGTATGTATGCATATCCACACATACACACAAACACACATATAACACTACCCTACAGTACAGAATACACATTCTTTTCAAGCATGTATGGAGCATTTACTAAATTTATGTGTGATTATAGAGCAAGTTTCAACGAATTTTATAGGTTTTAACTATTTAAGAGTATTTTCTTTCACCACAGTACAATTAAGCTAGAACTCAGTAACCAAAAGATAAAAATTTTAAATTGTCATAGATTGGCAAATTAAACAATATTCTCTAAATAGCAAAAGAAGAAATAGGGTAAAAGCCATAAAATATTTTGGATGGAATTATTAAAATACAATGTATCAAAACTTGTAGGATGCAGTCTAGATGGGAATTTCTTGTTTTAGATTACATATGTTAAGATTTTGCTTCTGGTAATGATGGAGTAAAATCTAACTCCCTGCTCTTTCCAATATACCAGATAATTATATCTCAGGGAAAGTCATATATATTCATTTATTTATCAGATATTTATTGAACACCTACCGTATGTCATGCTTACTACTGTATTAGGTGCTTGGTGTATAGCATTGTTTCTCAGCCTCAGCAGTGTTGACATTTTGTGACATTGTTCTTTTTGGGGGGACTGTTGTGTGCATTGTTTAGCACTCAATGTTTAGCAGTATCTACAGCCTATACCCATTAGATGCCAGTAATACTCCTTCATTTTGATAACCAAAATTGTGCCTTGGTTTTCTCAGTTGTAAAATGGGGATAATAATGATACCTACTTTATAAGGTTGATGAATTAGGTAAGACAATAAGTAAATATAAAGTCCTTAGAACAGTGCCTGGAATATGCTAGGCACTTGGTAAATGTTAACTGTTATTTTGATTGTCAAATATCTATGCATTTCTAAACTGTAATAATTTTTGTAAAGAAGAAAAATAGGACCTCTCCTTTCCATACTCCCAACCTAGATTCATGTTTGCTGGCAACTGTCTTTAAAAGGGTATTATAAAGTTACCATGTAAGAGAGGGTATTATAAAGTTACCAAGTAAGAGACTGGACTATGGAACAACTGTGATCACTTTCAACTCTCAATTACTGTGATTATATTTTCATATTGATAGAAAAGAATGATCAGTGTATTTCATTGTACTCTGGTACTTATATTTGTGAATACATGTTTTAATATTGGTTATTAAAATAATTTTAGAACTATTTTTATAATATTATTACAATATATTTTACAATTTTAAATTATTAAAGTGAATACTTTCAATTTGTTTGAAACTCTAAACTGCAGAAAACTGGTTTATTAGTTTTTTTGCTCTGAACTGCACTCCATGGCGAACTTTTGAAAATGGTAGTGCAGTTGCAAACTTAATTGTGATTAAATGTTTAATGAACTCTTTAACGGATTGAAAAACTACTGTTAGACAAATAAGTGTAGACTAACGTTTACTCCTGAAATCAATTAAGAAGGGATATATATTACTAGTTAAAAGTAATCTGTAATTGTATTTTGCATTGCTTTTAAATTGCAAAATGAGGAAAGTGTTTTTGGCTCCTGCTGTTTATGAAATAGCAGAAATAAATTTTAAAAATTTATTTAAAAATAGTTTTAATGTTTTATCACAAAAATCAAATTCACATATATGCTGTTCATTGGAGAAAATGTTAGAATATAGTGATAAGCAAAAATATTGTCTTTCACTAAGAATTGTACCATTTTGCATTCTCACCATACCTTTAGAAAAATGCCTCTTTTTCTACAGCCAGACTGTATATATATATTTTTTTCCTTTGTCCACTTTTCTTAAAAAAAAAAAAAAAAAAGGCTATAAGAATTGTGGCAGTTCTAGGAACAGTTCAAGTTGTAGCTTCAAAACATTAGTTCATTCAAATGTGATGCTTGCCTTGTGTCAGGCTCTTTGTTAGGCACTGAGAAGTTGTTGTGAACAAAGCGAGCGCGGTGTTTTATAGGTTACAGTTTAGTGGGAGAGATTTAAAAAGAAACTTTAAACTGTGCTAGATGCTGTGAAGGAGACAAAGATGCTCTGTGACTAGTAACAGAGATCTGGCTTAGCCTGGGTGATCAGGAAGGTTTTAGGACAGCCTTTTTAAGTATTGCAGAGCTAACTGACTTCTTTCGGATTCAGACTTGATTATTAATATTATTTTTGTTACTGTTAATGCTTCATTAGAACCATTCACCCAACTGAGCTAATTAGATACATATAAGCAAACTGTGGTATGGTCAAAATGTCAATTAAGATTGGATAGGTGGAGAGCAATGAAGTAGATATTTTCTAGATTCTTTAGGCTTAGGTAGAACTAATTTTTCTTTGAAAATTACTGTTTTAATCTTATAAAAACTGAGTGTGAGTATAGCATTTTGCTATGTTTACTGTCTTACTCAGTTTTAAGTTTTTTATTAGTGTTTTAGAGATTGATTTTTTTTTTAGAGATTTTATTTAAAATTGTTTAGATAGGAGTGGTATTTTATCAGTTCAGTGCAATCTTTGTTACATGAAGTATAGATGAGAAGATTAACATTAGTGCAACATTTAAACTAAAACAGATACCATAAACTTGGTGGTAATGATGTGTTCAAGTGAAATGTCTTGATAAGCAAGTGAAAAATAGTTGGCACTCTATCTGAAATGAAGTGCATAAAAGTAAGTTTGTATATGAAAGAGTATCTTAATCTACTTCATGGTATATGTAAGGAATTCAGTAATTTAATACAAAAGACGACTCTGTCTTTTACTATGATTGTAGAAGTAGAGACACTGTGAAGATTAATGTTACATATTTCAGACTTGGTTTGGTTAATAATAATAATCTTCAAATATAGTTTTATTATAATCAGGTTAGATGTGTTGAAAGATATGGCCCTTAACTTACTTTTTAATACCTTCCTTTCAGCTGACAGTTACTTAGGTTTTGAATTGACTTCCAGTTATTAATAGTGTTTCATACTGGTCAGTTCGTAAAGCAAGCAGGAAGGAAGTACATTTACTTATTTTGATACTCGGTTGTATTTTAGAGTAGAGAATCCTACGTAGCAAGCTGTATTACTGGTGAATCCAGTAGATATCTGCCCAGTGAGCTCTATTTAGCGGTCCTTGACATTACTGTGAAAGGAAAATGAATTTAATAGAGTTTTGCATCATTTTTTTTTTTCAGACACTGGCCAAAAGAAGACCCTAGACAAGAAAGATGGGAGGAGAATGTCTTTTCAGAAACCCAAAGGGACTACTGAATATACTGTAAGTTATTTGTTTTGAAAAAGCTGATATCTCTTTGTGATAGTCTTATTTGAGACATTCTTTGTTTACGCTGTAAATAAGACAGAGGTTCCTAATTGCCTTATTTTAAAAATCTGTACACCACTTTCGATAACTGCTTTACTAATAATAATGATACTTCAGTTCTTAACTGTATTTTAGGATTTTTTTTCCTTAAAGGAAAATTTTATTAAGTGTGATATAACGATAATTATTCTAGCAAATTTAACAAAATGATAATTTACTTGGAGTTAAAGTTCCTGTGGTACAATAATTTTTTATTAGGTTAGACTTTTAAGGAAATATTTACGTTTTTAGAAATGTGATCTTCATTATATTCCCAGCAGTGCTAACGGTAATGAAAATGGCAGATAGAATACGGAAAAAACAAGTTGCTATTAATTTTCCAGAATAACCTCTCACATTAGATTATTTACACTGATTTATGGCTAAGTTTCTATGTTCTTGAAATGACCCTCAAATTTCCTTGCAGTCAGCTTTTCATATTTCTGGTTACTATGGAAAACTGAAGTGAGAAATGTACTTTAGTCTGTGATATGCTGCTTCTTTGATTGAATGTAAATGTTGTTAGATAATTTTAACATGTTAAAAATCTGTTATTTTAACTGAGCTTAATTTTGTGTTATTTTGTGTTTTTCTAATATGTTATTGTAACTGTATTAAGAAGAAAATAGCAAGTTGAAACAATTTATACATTTGTGTCATCATGAAGTCTTCCAATCTTGGTTTGAGTCTTGATTATTTTTCATAAATTCTAAAAATTGAACCAATTATCAAAACCTTGAGTTATACTTTATTTTCATATACTGTATAATTGACAATTTGAGATTTTAAGTATTTTAAAAAGGTTTGAAACCAGATAATTTAAGGTAGAATTATATTTACTACTATCAAAAGAATCTCCTCTTAAGCATATTATAAACTCGAGTGTGCTTGTACCCTCTCTGCATGATTGAGAAATTGAGAATATAAATTCAGACAGTAAAATATTGAGTAATGTAGTTTGATGTATTCATTAGTGTTTATTAAGACATAAGACTGTAGGCATAAGGCATAAGATGTTATCTACATATGTAATCCTGTGGTTTTGAAGAACTACAAAAGTTTAGTTGGTTTTGAATTCAGGAGTTTACCAATTTTTTTCTTGTAATTCAATAAAACTTGTGTTATCGGTAGCAAATTTAAATTAAGAACCATTATTTTGGGCAAAGGTTAATTGAAACTTGGCCATTTGTATCCTTGGGTTCTGCATCAATGGATTCAACCAACCATGGACAGAAATATTTGGGGGAAAAAAATTCCAGAAAGTTCCAAAAAGCAAAACTTGAATTTCCCTTACTGGCCACTATTTACATACATTGTATTAGGTATTATAAGTAATCTAGAGATGATTTAATGTATATGGAGGATGTGTGTAGGTTATATGCAAATAACTATGCCATTTTATATAAGGGACTTAAGCACCCATGGATTTTGATATCTGCGGGGATCCTGGAACAAATCCCCTGGGATACTGAGGAATTACTGTATATTTTTTCTTATGTTATAAATGACCTTTGGGAAATAATCAGTTACTGATAAGAAAAGTTATAAAACATCCTCTAGGAGATCTTTGTTTTCATTTTTTATCCCTTTGTTTATTCCCGATGCCATATCCTAAAGATAGAAACACATGTGTTTCTAAAACTAAGATATTACTGTCTTCTATTCTTACTATAATTTGTAAAATCTTCATATAATGTCTTTATATAAGGTACATAACATGATTTTTGTATTTGGGAAAAATATATTTTTCTATATTTCTTTTGAAATCTTTCAATATTACAGTGTACTCTCAACATTTACTTATTCTAAAATATTTATGGTTTAGCTTAAATGTATTTTCGGACCACCTAAATATAGTATAAATTAGTCATTGGACCTTAGGAAGCTTTAAAGTTAGAATCATACATAAAAAAAAATCATACATACGTATTACGTATGTGTTTATATATGCACATACATGCACAGTTTTTAACTATAAAATTACTTTCAGTAGGATCAACAAGTAGACCTTGAAAATGCCATACATAACCATTTTCTTCCTAGTTAATTTAATATCCCTGTACCATTCTACCGAAAGCCTTGTCTAAGGTCACTAATGATTTTCTAATTATCAAACCTGGTGGCTTTTTCTTTGTTGTTGCATACCACTCACTGTTCCTTCTTTCTTGTTTTACTTTCCTTCTCAATGTTCTTTAATGTATCTTTCAGTGACGATCTGTGAATGGATAATCAGGCAGTGTCTGAAAAGTCTTCATTGCACCCTCATTCCTGGTAGTTGAGCTGCCTATAGATTATTAGGTTAACAGTTATTTTCTGTCAGCACTTTTTTTTTTTTTTTTTTTCCCCGGATGCACAGGCTCAGCGGCCATGGCTCACGGGCCCAGCCGCTCTGCAGCATGTGGGATCTTCCCGGACCGGGGCACGAACCCGTGTCCCCTGCATCGGCAGGCGGACTCTCAACCACTGCGCCACCAGGGAAGCCCTCTGTCAGCACTTTGAATGTAGTTATCTATTATCTTATGCCCTTCTGTTGCCTTTTTATTTTTGTTCATTTCTAGGCAGTCTTCTTTTTTTAGATTGTTTTTTGAAGTTTACTTCTTGTCCTTACAGTTCTATAGTGCCACTGTGATAAGTCTAGATTCAGACAAATTTTTATCTTATTGTGTTTCTTCACTCTAAGGAATCATGCCATTCATAAATTCTGGAAAATTATCAGCCATTATTTCTTTGATTATATACTCTCCTTTCTCAATTTATTCTTGAAACTAATTGTACTACATTTTGCTATCATTATGCTTCATTGCCCTGTTCTTGCTAACATTTTGACTGTATCTTACACCTCTTTCACTGGTTGTTCTGCTCTTGTTGATTCCAAATGTGAGTGGTTCCTTGTATCTTTTCACTTTCCCATTTACATTCTGCAACTTGGAGAACTTAAGAACTTTACTATATGAAGTAAGACCCAAACTTTTTTCTATTTCTGCCTTTCTAGATGCTTACATTTCCTGTCACCACTTCATATTTAACAAATTATAGCAAACCTTTCACCAGTTTTTTTCTTCATTCTTGCCTAATGCTTTATTTTCTTGTTTCCATTTTCCTTCAATCTGTTGTTCATCCAGGTTGGAATTTTTGGATTTAGCATCAGTTGATCATTAATGTTTGCACCTCTGACGTAATACAACTACTGCTCTATTACAACTTCATTCAATCCATTCCTGTTTTCTCTTGAGTCTTATCTGAAAATCTTATACCTTTATCTCTTTCTTTACATTTGTATGACCTTAAGGATGATCTGCTGCTGTAGTATTACATTGGTTTTTCTGCATCCATTCTCTTGTGTCATTAATCATAGACCTGTAGCCATTAATCTAAGATGCCACTCGGCCATGTAACTTCCTTGGTTCATATTGGTGTTTTTATTACTTTCATTACCACAACTGATAGGATCATTGTGAAGATGAAATGTGTGTTAATTAATAAGAACTTTGTAAACTTCCAGATGTTTCTGCAAAGTAAAATTGGTTTATAGAGAGCTTTTACATACATTATCTCAATAAGGTAGGTGACACACCATCTCATTTCATAGATGAGAAAGTTTGCATGGAAGAAGAGAGCAGGGCTAGATTATTAGTCTGTGTCTTTGGCATCAATTTGGTTTTACAAAACCATTAAAGAAAAAATATATATTTATTGTTGTTTTTTTTTTTTTTTTACCCCCACATACATATCTACTTTTCCTGATTTTCGAAGTCTTTTACAGTCTAATTCAAAATGCCTAATTCAGTCTCATCCTTTTTTTGAGATTTGGCTCTACTTACCTTCCTAAAATCCTAAATTCATGAGTGTACCCTGGATGGTTTAGGAGGAAGAGATAGTATCCCACAAATGTGTTTTGTTCTTTTCTGTCTCCTAATATGTCAGTTCTATTCTCTTCATTTTGAATGTTCTTCCCTACTCTCTACTTCTCAAATTCCTACCCGTTCTTCAAGATAGCTTTAAATCTTTTCCATAAAGTCTTTCTTGGACAATTTGGAGCAAATATGTTGCTCTGTCTGCTCAGAGCTTCTTTTGCATTTGTTGTTTCACTTAAATTGCTCTTTATCTTTTATATAACCTTTTTTGTCTTTCTTATTTTCTAACTAGATTGTAAATCCCATATGCACTAAAACCACTTCATTGGACTTCATCATTCTCTACAGAGATGCTTTATGTATAGAGAACTCTAAAGGAATACATTGATCAAATGACTTTCTTTCAGGATAATTGACAATTAATTCCCATGATTTAAGATTTCTATAAATATGATCATTAAAATATACTAATTCAAAAACATATTCCTCAGCTTTGGTTCAAATATATTTTCTAATTTATCTATTTAAATGGAAGATTATGTAAAGATCATTAGAAACAGCACTTTAAGTTTAATACAGGCATACTTTGCTAAAGTAAAATTAGCTTCTAGAAGTTACATATGTTTTACAAACTATTTATATTGTTTTAAAATCTTTGTAAAATAAAAATCACTTGTTTGTGTTTTGAAAATTATATTTTGTATTTTGAAATTGCTTGAAGTAGAGGCCTACATGTAATTGTGATGTATTATGATAAAGCATATACTCTGTATCATAATAGGTTGAGATCAGTTGCTAACAAACACAAAATTTGTCAAGTTATCCTGTCTCTAAAGATGGAAATACCAGTTATTAGTCAAATGTAAAATTGGTCCATAGACATATTAATGATCATTAAACCTCATCGTTTAGTTTTTCTGTTTTAACAAATTATTTTTTTTTTCTCTTAAACAGGTTGAATCAAGGGATTCTTTGAATAGTATAGCCCTGAAATTTGATACAACGCCCAACGAACTTGTTCAGCTAAATAAGTTATTCTCCCGAGCAGTTGTTACTGGACAGGTATCTTTTTTTTAATGCATTGATGGTTAGAAGCATCAGTTTTAAGACAGAAAGTATCCATTGCAATACAGTTAATTTAAGAAGAGTAATTTTATGCACACTTTGAACAAATCACATTGGTTCTAGAAGAGAAAATTAAATGTCACTTATATCCATGTGAATTTTTCTTAATACATATTGAAAATAACTGTTGTCTTTTCAAATATAGTTTTAAAGAGCTTTAAAAAATATTCAAAGCAGTACATGTACCTGATAAAAAATTCAAACTTTTTTAAAGGTAGTTTATCTCAGACTTACAGTTTCCTTTTCCAGAAGCAACCACAGTTACCAATATGTATCCCCTTCCAAAAATATTCTAGCCTTTCTTTCTTCTTTAAAAAAAATAAATAACTTTGATTCTGGAAAAATGTTCTGTTGAAGCATAACTCAATCTCAGACTTTTTCATGTATGTAAAGTATTGCACTCTATTAATATATAGGCATGCCTTGGAAATATTGTGGATTTGGTTCCAGACCACTGCAGTAAAGCAGATATCACAATAAAGCGAGTCATAGAATTATTTGGTTTCCTAGTGTGTATAAAAGTTATATTTACACTACACTGTAGTCTGCTAAGTGTGCAATAGCATTATGTCTAAAAAAAGTACATACCTTGGGTTTCCCTGGTGGCGCAGCGGTTGAGAGTCCGCCTGCTGATGCAGGGGACACGGGTTCGTGCCCCGGTCCAGGAGGATCCCACATGCCACGGAGCGGCTGGGCCCGTGAGCCATGGCCCCTAAGCCTGCGCGTCCGGAGCCTGTGGTCCGCAATGGAAGAGGCCACAACAGTGAGAGGCCCACGTGCCGCAAAAAAAAAAAAAAAAAAAGTACATACCTTAATTTAAAAGTACTTTATTGCTAAAAAATGGTAACCATCATCTGAGCTTTCAGAGAGTCATAATCTTTTTGCAGCAGTCACTGATCACAGATCACCATAACAAATATAATAATAATGAAAAGTTTGAAATATTGGAAGAACCACCAAAATGTAACCCAGAGACAGGAAGTGAGCAAATGCAGTCGAAAAATGGCACTGATAGACTTGCTTGACACAGGGTTGCCACAATCTTTCAGTTTGTAAAAAACGCAATATCTGCGAAGTCCAATAAGGTGACACAGTAGAACGAGGTGTGCCTGTATTATGGTTTAACCAAGCACAGTAGGCTTTAGACTTCCTACTTTTTTGCTATGTAAACGTTGCTCTAGGAAACATTCTTGTTTGTTTCTCTTTTTCTTTATATGCACGTATATCTATAAAGTCAAGTCCTAGAAGTAAAATGGCTCAGTTAAAGGATATGTGCATTTTAAGCTTTGCTGGCTGTTGACAAATTGTCCTTTAAGGGGAACACCCATAATTTTTAAGAATTACTGTTTCCCCTCACTGTTGCCCACAGTTTGTGTTATCAAACTTATCTAAATTAAATATCTTTTTTAAAATTTTGTTACAGTTATTTCGGTAATAAACATTCTTCTAATCTGAAGGTTTTAATTTTTAAAATTTATTTCTGAAGGTCATTGTTAATGGTGCTCGCTTAGAGAATACCATCTGATTATTAATATTTTAGTTTGACTAAATCTTTATGTGAATATTTTCTTCCAGGTTTTATATGTTCCTGATCCTGAATATGTCTCCAGTGTTGAGAGCTCCCCGTCTCTAAGCCCCATAAGTCCTTTGTCACCAACATCATCCGAGGCTGAACTTGATAAGACCACTGTAAGTTTCCCTTCTTTTCAAAGCTATCAAGAAATGTCACCATTTTTTTAATCCTACTTTGCCTATGGCTTGAACGAAATTTTACCTTTTTAGTTTGTTAATTAAATTTGTAAATCCCGGTTTTTAAAGTGAAACATTCTTATTAAATCAGACAGCTTAAATTGATTACTGTTGGTGGTAGTAGTAATCCAAAGATATTCATCAGCCCTTTTATGAATATCATATAATAATTTAACTAAGAAAGGAATTTTACTTAACAAACATGAGTATATCATGATAGGAAGTCCATGTCCAATTTGATTTTTTTTTTTTTTTTGCGGTACATGGGCCTCTCACTGTTGTGGGGCTCCGGACGCGCAGGCTCAGCGGCCATGGCTCACGGGCCCAGCCGCTCCGTGGCACGTGGGATCTTCCCGGACCGGGGCACGAACCCGCGTCCCCTGCATCGGCAGGCAGACTCTCAACCACTGTGCCACGAGGGAAGCCCCCAATTTGATTTTTATTTGAGTTTCTGTGAATGTTTATATAATACTTAAAACTCTTGAGTTCATTATTGGCACACTTTAAAAAAATAATTTATGGGAACTTCCCTGGCAATCCAGTGGTTAAGACTACGCACTTCCACTGCAGGGGGCATGGGTTCGATCCCTAGTCGGGGAACTAAGATCCCACATGCTGCACAGCACTGCCAAAGAAAAAAAAAAATATTATCTTAGTTGTTCTTCAGAATATTAATTTGGAGTAACTAATAGTATATTAATTTATCTAGCATTTTAAAGGAATAGATGTTCTATATGTTACATTTTACAAATGAATTCCAAGGAAAAAAACTTTAATAATTTTGATTAAAATTCCTCCGACAGGAATTATGGTTTTTGTGCCTTTCCTGTGTAAATTAATACTAATCATAATTTCCCATTTTCATAATGACCCAATGATTATGTTTACATGTAAAAGGTTATTTCTCCATTAACTGGCTAGACTCCTGTGAGAGATTCTTCTGTGTTGCTATGCTGATTTTAGGAGACATCCTTTTCTCTGCCCCAATTTGCACTCAAAGTTTAGGATACCAAATGGCATACTGGTAACAAAACACAAATTATTAATGTTAATTTGCCTATAAATTATTAGGAATTATTAGTTTCTAAGCTGTAGTATTAGACTAGTTCCACTTCTCTCATGGAGTAAAGGACATGATATTATTAATAAGTATTTGTCTCCTTGCCTAGGGACTTTTTTCTGTGTGTTTGTGGTGAGAGAGAGAGAGAGGGAGGGAGGGAGAAAGGGGGTCTTTTTCAAATGTTTTATTTGCTGGCTATCTTGTAAAAATGACAACTACTTTAGAATACAGCTACATGAAAGGAATGTATTACATTTATTCTCATCATTGACGAAAATGGAAGTCAGTTTCTAATGATACTGGACCAAACAGTTACTGGACCTTTTTGAACATGGCCATGCCATTGTCCTATGGGACTTAACAGATATATTCATAAGGGGCAATGACAAAGGAGAGCAGTGTAGCATTCGGTTAATTTAGTTTGTGTTCCATACCCTAAAGCAGAATTGTGAAAAGCTAGACTACTTACCTGAATTAGGATTCCAACGCGGATAGTCTGAGTCCAGAGCCTATGGTTTTTTTTTTTTTTTTTTTTTTTTTTTTTTTTCTTGCGTTACGCGGGCGTCTCACTGTTGTGGCCTCTCCCATTGCGGAGCACGGGCTCCGGACGCACAGGCCCAGCGGCCATGGCTCACGGGCCCAGCCGCTCCGCGGCATGTGGGATCCTCCCGGACCGGGGCACGAACCCGTGTCCCCCGCATCGGCAGGCGGACTCTCAACCACTGCACCACCAGGGAAGCCCGAGCCTATGGTTTTTTACTAGCACTTTATAGCTGGAAATTGATAGCTCAGAAACTACTATCGATCAGTAAATAATTGGACCCAACCCAAAAAGATAAGTAATATTCAATCATTGTGAGTGTAGTAAAACCTGTCACTTTTGCACTATCATTTTGTAAAATTTTTTTAATCTAACATTCTTTTGTAAATATAAAAACCTCTTTTGTTTGTTTATCTCCTTTGATTTCTCCTCTCTGCATCTTAAATTTATTTATTATGCTAATGCCATTTTAGGCTAGAACTACTAGTGTGATATATTTAGGATGGAATTCAGAGGAAAAAGAATTTTAAATAAATAATATGGAAAAGTGAAATGGTTTTAAATAGTTTTTAATTTCGGCTTATGTTACTATACTCCACTGAAAGATGGGCTAGCAGATAGTTGTATTCTCTTTAATATAAAACACTCTTTAGTATACTCTAATAAATCTAAAAGATAATAAGAAAAGTAGAGTACTTATAATGTGGTAAGAAAATATAATTTTGAAATTATATTTCATGGTAGTAAGAAAATATAATTTTGAAAAAAATACTACTAAGAGATTCTATGGAAGGCCTAGAAGGTCTTACAGGAGAAAATATATAAAGCATTAATAGAGTTTAGGCACATTAAAAGCTTCTTTTTAAGCATAGGCAATTATTCTGCTACAGTTACTATTAACATTTAAAAAGTACTTACTATGCATTTATTAATGAGGAAACTAAGGCGTAGAGAGAATGAGTAATGTACACAAGGTCACATACTTAATGAGTGGTAGAGCTGAGATTTAAACCCTGACAGTCTACATCCAGGTTTTGTGTTATATTCTTAACCACTTTTTGAACTAATTGATGAAAGGGTAAGGATTAGCAGTACAGATTCTCTGTGACTGAGACATACAATCTAAAATTAAAATATATGTGTCCCAAATTGTAGAAACTAGAAAGTTTGTAGTAAAGAGCTATGTGGAAGTAATGTAGCAAATTTTTGCTTACCAAAGCAAAAATAAAAGTAAAGCAGATAATCGGAAGTATTGCTTAAAATGATTAAAAGGTGAACAAAAGCATTGCTTTTTTTTTCTCAATATTTAAGATTATATGGACTTTTAAATATGTTGTTCTTCTGTTTATGTAACTTAAAAAATTATTATTTGCCTGTATTAATTTCCTAGGATTGCTGTAACAAAGGATTACAGAATGGGTGGTTTAAATCAGAAACTTACCTCACAGTTCTGGAGGCTAGATGTCTGGAATCAAGATGTTGGCAAGCACCTTGTGGGGGAGGATCCTTCCTTGCCTCTTCTAGCATCGGGTGTTGGCCCACAATCCTTGTCATTCCTTGTCTTGTTGGACAGATTACTCCAGTTTCTGCCTTTGTAGTCACATGGCTGTCTTCTCCTTGTGTGTTTGTGTCTTCACATAGTGGTCTCCTCTTCAGATAAGGAAACCAATTAAATTGGATTAAGGGTCCACTCTACTCCTCCTGTGTGACTTCAGCTTAACTCACTTCATCTGTGAAAAGCTGATTTCCAAATAAGGTTGCATTCTGAGGTAGGGGGTTAGGACTTCAGCATATCTTCTTGGGTGACACAGTGAAGTGTCATAATGTTGCCTTTTATAAAATTTCAAGAGAACCACATTGTTTAGTCAGGGAACTTTATAGAAGGTTTTCTAACTCTAGTCAAATAAGATTTTTTTAAAAAAGACATTCAGTGACTATTCTCTTTACATATAGATGAGAAAATATATAAAAGAGTGATGTTAATTTCTTACAGGGTTTTGGGGATCTTGAGAATATTTGTGAAATCTAATAAAATAAACCTCCCTCTATTTTAATTATACCAATCACATAATTCATTGACATCCTGAACTTATATACCTGAAAACAGACATTAAAGTAATAGCACACATGCAAGAAGTTAAAAAAATTTTAGTTAGAAATATCAATATAGTTTGAAGAGATTAAATATAGCATATGCTTCAAAAATTGTTCTCACATATGCCATCCTTAAACTAGTCACAAGCATTCCTCTCCCCTCTTTCCCTTCTTCCTTACTTCCACCTCCTTCCTCTCTCTCTGTGTATAATATATATTTAAACTTAAAATAAATTTAAAATCACTAAAATATATAAAATATATTTTATCTGATATATAATATATAAATTATGATTTTAAATTTCATGCTTTTAAACCTAAATTTTCATATGTAAGTATATATACTTTATTATATAATAAACATAAGCTTATATATTACATATTATATTAAAATAAAGTTAAACAACTATAAATGCCGTATGTATAAATAACACATGAATTATATGTTACCTATATATTGTATAATATAATTTAGCTTTGGTGCTTTTAAACTTAAATACCAACAGTTTATTAGGGAATTATAATTTTTTAATATGTACTTTTTAAATGATGGTGCTATAATTATACCTTAGTTTTACATTCTTAGAACAAAATTTTATATTTGAAATATGTGAAAACATAAAACTTCATAGTACGACTTTGTATTTATATAGATTTTTAGGAAAGCATTTCTTTATATAGAAGAAATCTCTGTATTTGTAATATCACAAATAAATAGTTAAATTACTGGGTGAGAGTTTTCTTCTAGATTCTAAAAGCAAGCATTGTTCTCATAATTAGAATTTAAAAATTGATCCTTCTTTGCTTTTTAACCTGGTTGCTAAAAAGCTCAGTGCCAGGTCCAAAACTCCAAGTACAACACTTAAAATGGCATTTTATTTTTTCTTCACTCTGATATTTTTATTTTTTATTTGTATTGTATTTTATTCTGTATGTTTGTTTTAAGAGCCTCAAATTCTTCAGAAGTGGAGTTTAAATAAATTCTGAGAGTGACAGTTAAACATAACAATTTATAGGAAGTAAATGGTACCCATCATATTTATTGGATTGAGTGAAGAAACATAATATTCACTGCTTTAAAAATACACATTTTATTTTAGATTATATATTATATATGTTTGTATGAAATAAATATAAATGTTGGTATTTCTGTGCCTCTATGGTTTTTCCTTCTCAAATTTTGTATGCCTTACCTACATGTTACCAGAGAACATTTCTATGTATTTTCAATCGCTAAAGAACAAAAACTCCATAAAGCCAAGGCAACATGGGAAACGGAGAGTTTGGAGTTGCTCATTAGCTTATGGTAATGATTTATAATAATACTCTACAAATTATATAATATTTAATCATATTGTACAAAAAAGATGACCATAAGTCAACTTTTTTGGGTCACTTGCCATAGCATTGCTTTCCTTTTGCACATTTGAACAATTGAGGTGACAATTGAGGCTTGATAAATAAATGTTTATAATCCTGTATTTTTAAGGACCTTTCCATCCCTAGTGGCTAAAACAAAATTGCACAAAGAAGCTTCAGAAAGCACTCAAATAAGCTTATTCAAATCACCTTATTAAGAAACAGAATCTGTAAATTCACAGAGATACGGAGATACTGATACTTTGGATCATGTACATGTATGTAAGTTAAAATGAGGTCTGATTATGATTTCTCTAAACAACTTTGATCTCTTTTAAAGAAATACTCTTTTATGCTATACTTTGAGCATTCGTTAAGCTAATCTCATGTATTCTTTTTAATAGGATTACTTTGACAAGTTGGGATTGCTATTGATACTGAGTTGTAGAATTTGAGGCTTTGAAGGAACCTCAGAGATCTTGTTCTATGAGGTATATGTTTAAGGAAAATATTTGACAATGTACCCTGATACAGTTTCTGTGAATAATATGGTTATTTAGTAGATACTGTTGTCACCTGATTTGGGAGTAACTGAACAGTCATAGACAAAATTTGTGTATTGCTTTGTGCCAGTTTGCAGGGGGCCCTGTGATAGCTCTGTATTGGCTTTTTTTTCCCCCTCTGCACACAATCTTTTAGAATAATGTTTGAAATGGAAAGCATATAGTAGTGCAGTTAAGCTCACTAGTTCATGTGTTGGCAACATGGGTTTTCATCTCAGCTTCATCTTACTCATTGGGCAAGTTACTGAATTTGGACAAGCATACGTTTCCTTAAAAATTAAGGTAATAGTATATACCTTAAGAGTGATTTGAAAGTGAAATGGTCTTTATAATATACTTAAATATAAAGGTATTCATAAATATCAATTAATATTATTAATGTCCCTTATTTAATTATCTGTGCTAAATGAATTTATATATGATATAAAACTCTTAGATACAGTAACTACCAGAGACAACAGGATGAATGTAAAGTTATTAGTTTGTATCACAAAATGAAAAGATTGATAATAATGCTATAACAGTATCATGCAGCTGTTAAAATATAATTCCATTTTAGGTTTTTTAAAAATATAATTATATCAGATGTAGCTGTTTTGCAGTGTTCTGAACTGGTCTACCTTCAAAAAATGTCTGTTGAGTATCTGCCCAAGTGCTTGGGATTCAGCCCTATATTTTAGGAAGGGTATATGAAATTTAGAAAGGAAGTCTACAAATTCTGTCCTATATAAGACAGAATTTAAGGAATTAGATGCATTTATTAGAGTAGAAAAAGTCATGTTAAAATTTGATAGTTCTTTTCAAGTATCTCAAAGTCTGTGAGACTGAAGAGGAAGCAGTCTTGTTTATTATTTCAAAAGGGCAAATAATAACTATTAGGTATTAATTACAGAGTGGCAGATTTTAGTTCAAAGCTCTGAAGAACCTTGCTACTATGAAAACTATTATATAAGGCATTGTGCATTTACTTATAAGGTATGAAATGCCTCTGTGGAGGTATTTAAAACAAAGATTAAAAGGCATCTGTCTAACCTTCCTACATTTGTACAGAATAGTGAACTTTGGGAAAACTATGAGTTCTGTGAACTTGGATAGAAAAAATTTTAAGTGAAATCTAGCATTTTTAAAGATTAAGAATATAAGCAGCAAACTATAGAAAAGCACCAGGGATACCTGTGACTTTGTCTCCAATAGAACTCACATATTTTCAGTTCTTTTTTTTTTTTTTTTTTTTAATGGTACGCGGGCCTCTCACTGTTGTGGCCCCTTCCGCTGCGGAGCACAGGCTCCAGACGCGCAGGCTCAGCGGCCATGGCTCACGGGCCCAGCCGCTCCGCGGCATGTGGGATCTTCCCAGACCGGGGCACGAACCTGTGTCCCCTGCATCGGCAGGTGGACTCTCAACCACTGCGCCACCAGGGAAGCCCTAGAACTCACATATTTTCAAATCCATTTAGAGTTGTTGTAGATATCACAGAATGTTGTTTATGGCCGTGTACTTCAAAATTATCGTTATGAGTCATCACTAGATCTTGTTATTTAATGTATTAATAAAGAAGCGTATATATCTATAAATAAAAATATCTCTGATTAAAAAGTGTTTTGATAATTGTTTTGATATAATTGTTTTTCTTTGTAATTCTATATTTTGAGTATTAAAAAAAAACATTCTGAAAAGGAGGTCTATAGGCTTCACTGTGGGAATGGTCCATGGCATCAAAAAAGTTAAAAACCTATGATCTAACTAATACTTTGTAAAATGGTACTGATAAATTCTTTATAGCTTGAGATTTTAACAGGCTCTTCAATGAATGGATTCTGCTGAATTCCTAGGTTTCACAGACAGCACTCACCTTTTCTCTGCTCCCAGCACCTGAGGGATATATTAAATGATCAGGACCAGTGATTTGATTCAGGAGCAACTGAATGTGTATGTGTGTGTATACACACACACACACACACACAAACACATATGTATTATAACCAGTATATATATATTCCCATTAAAAAAAAATTGAAAAATGTAAGTTTAAGCTGTATTAGGATCTTTACCAAATGTAAAAGAAGTGACATTCTTTCCCATATTTTTTTTTTTTTTTTGCGGTACGCGGGCCTCTCGCTGTTGTGGCCTCTCCCGTTGCGGAGCACAGGCTCCGGGCATGCAGGCTCAGCGGCCATGGCTCACGGGCCCAGCCACTCCGCGGCATGTGGGATCCTCCCGGACCGGGGCACGAACCCGTGTCCCCTGCATCGGCAGGCGGACTCTCAACCACTGCGCCACCAGGGAAGCCATCTTTCCCATATTTTTTTACATAAAAACGTTTTGAGCTGTTCTACAGAATGTGATGAGAAGGAAGAACACTTACTGGGGAGAGCTATGCATTTGCATTTAACAATGTGCTTAGTTTTATTTAGTTCTCTGAAGTGTCTTTATCTTTTTTTTTTTTTTAAAGAATCCTGATGTAGTCCACCCGAAAGAAGAAACTCTCTCATCTGCTTTTACTGGTATTCGACCTGCACGAGTTGTATCTTCAACTTCTGAGGAGGAAGAAGCATTTACTGAGAAATTTCTTAAAATTAATTGCAGATATATTACCAGTGGCAAGGTAATGGATAAAACTTTAGAAAAAACTTTTAATCATTTTTTATTTATTACTAAAATATGACAGTTTTGCATTTACATTTTTAGTCATCAGCATCAGCACATGATGATCAATTTAAAATAATCTTGTGAAATAGGCAGTCCTATTCCTTCTTCACAGGAAAAAAAAAAAAAAAAACTTTCAGAAAAGGTTAATGAGTCCAGGGTTTCTCTATCCTGGCTAGAATTCAAACCCAGTTTGAATCTGTGTTTTATCTACCACAGGTTGCTGCTTTTCTAAAACAGAGAACTTCTAGTCTGCAGAGGGAATTATAGTAAAGTACAGTAGTCAAAATAAACTCCAGGTGTTGCTAAGAAAGTAATTATAGTATGATACCCACTTGAGAAGTCACACGTGGGAACCATTTCTTTATAGTCGTAATTCATAAATTATGGGTATTTGAAATAGGTGTTTAGTGCTATAAATTTCCCTCTATGTACTGTTTTAACTGAATCCACAGTCTTGATATGTTGTATTTTCATTTTCTTTCAGTTCATAATACTTTCTCTTTATTTCTTTTTTGGCCCATGGAATATTTAGAAGTTTCTTAGTTTCCAAATATTTGGTATTTTTCAAAATATCTTTCTGTTACTGATTTCTAAGGTTTTTCCATGTGGTTAGAGAACATACTACTATTTGTAGGCTTAACGTTTAATGGTGCAGAATGTATTATATCTTGATACGTGTTACGTGTGCACTTGGAAAGAATGTGTATTCTGCTGTTGTTGGGAGAAATAGTTTATAAATGTCAAATCAATTACTATTGATTGATTACTATTACTATTGATCTTCTGTCTTTTTGTTCTATCAATTATTGACAGAAGGATGTTGAAATACCTCTATAATTGTGGATTTGTCTATTTCCCCTTCTAGTTCTATCAGTTTTTTTGTGTGTATTTTGAAACTCTGTGGTTAGGTATAAAAATGTTTTGGATTCTTATATTGTCTTGATGAATGGACTTGTTTAATTATGAAAGACTATTCTTGGTAAAACTCTTTGCTATGAAGTCTGCTTTGATGGATACAAATGTAGTCACTTAGCTTCTGTTCAGTTAGTGTTAACTTGATTTATCTCTTCCATTTTTTTACTTTGAGACTGTGTCTTACACTTAAAGTGGGTTTCCATAGTTTACATCAGAACTCACTCTTTGTGTCATACACTCTATGGGTTTTGAGAAATGTATGATGACATGTATCCACTATTACAGTATCATGCAAAATAGTTTCATTGTCTCCCAAATCCTCTGTGCTCTGTCTGTTCATCCATCCCTTCCTCTGGACCCCTGGAAACTACTGATCTTTTTTCTGTCTCCATAGTTTTGCCTTTTACAGAGTGTCATGCAGTTAGAATCATAAAGTATGATTGAATGATTTCAGAGTGGTTTCTTTCACTTAGCAGTATGCATTTAAGAGCCTTCCATATCTTTCATGGCTTGACAGCTCATTTGTTTTTATCGCTGTGGATGTACAGTACAACAGTTTATCCATTCACCTACTGAAGGGCATCTTGGTTGCTTCCAAGTTTGGACACTTATGAAGATAGCTGCTATAAACATTAATATGCAGGTTTTGTATACGTTTTTATTTCCTTTGGTTGAATACTAAGACATGTGATTGTTAGATCGTGTGGTAAGACTGTGTTTAGCTCTGTAGGAAACTACCTAACTGCCTTCCAAAAGTGGCTGTGTTATTTTCCATTCCTGCCAGCAGTCACTGAGAGTTGCTGTTTCTCCACATCCTCACCAGCATTCACCGTGGTCAGTGTTTTAGATTTTAATTATGCTTATTGGTCTTTAGTGGTAACTCATTTAATTTACATTTCCCTAATGACTTATGATACTGAGCATCTTTTCATTTGCTTATTTGCTATTCATATAGCTTTGGTATTTTCTTTACTTTTTAAAGATATTTTCACTGGGCATAGAATTTTAGGTTGACAGGGTTTTCTTTTCCTTTCAGAACTTTAAAGATGTTTCTTTCAAATCTCTACTGTTTTCTGGCTTGCACTGTTTCTGAAGAGAAGTCTTCTATTACTTTTGTATTTGGTGTGCTGTATAAAATATATATTTTTCTTTGCATTTAAGATGATGTCTTTATCACTGATTTTGAGCAAGTTGATTTTTTTTAAATTTTATTGTTATTATTTTTTTACATATATATTCTTTTTTAAATTCTTTTCCCATTTAGGTTATTACAGAATATTGAGCAGAGTTCCCTGTGGCATACAATGTTGGTTATCTATTTTAAATATAGTACAGATCACTTCCAAACTCCCAGTCTATCCCTCCCTCCCCACCTTTCCCCCCTGGTAACCATAAGTTTGTTCTCTGTGTCTGTGAGTCTGTTCTGTTTTGTAAATAAGTTCATTTGTATCTTTTTTTTTTTTTTTAGATTCCGCATACAAGCAATATATATTTGTCTTTCTCTGTCTGACTCACTTCACTTAGTATGATAATATCCTGGTCCATCCATGTTGCTGCAGACGGCATTATTTCATTCTTTTTAATGGCTGAGTAATATTCCATTGTATATATGTACCACATCTTCTTTATCCATTCGTCTGTTGATGCACATTTAGGTTGCTTCCATGTCTTGGCTGTTGTAAACAGTGCTGCAGTGATCATTGGAGTGCTGCATGTATCTTTTCAAACCATGTTTTTCTCCAGATATATGCCCAGTAGTGGGATTGCTGGATCATATAGTAGTTCTGTTTTTACTTTTTTAAGGAACCTCCATACTGTTCTCCATAGTGCCAATTTACATTCCCACCAACAGTGTAGGAGGGTTCCCTTTTCTCCATACCCTCTCCAGCATTTACTGTTTGTAGATTTTTTTGATGATGGCCATTCTGACTGGTGTGAGGAGATATCTCACTGTAGTTTTGATTTGCATTTCTCTAATAATTAGCAATGTTGAGCATCTTTTCACGTGCCTTTGGCCATCTCTATGTCTTCTTTGGAGAAATGTCTGTTTAGGTCTTCTGCCCATTTTTTGATTGGGTTGTTTGTTTTTTTGATATTGTTGAGCAGTTTAATTATGATGTGCCTTGGTGTGTGTTTCATATTTGTTTTCCTTTGGGTTCGTTCAGCTTCTTGGATCTGTAGATTTATAGTTTTCATCAAATTTGAAAAACTTTTGGCCATATTTCTTCAAATGTTTTTTCTCCCCCATTCTCTCCTCTTCTTTGGAAACTCCAGTTATGCATATTTTAGGTTGCTTGATGATGTGCTTCATAGCTTACTGATACTCTGCTCTTTTTTTTCCTCTCTCTCCATTTTGGACAATTTCAGTTGCTGTATCTTGAGATTCAGTAATTTATTTTTCTGCCAAATCTAATCTGGTATTCTATCCAGTGTATTTTTCACCTCTAAGTTTAAACTGGGTCGCTTATGTCTTCCACATCCCTACTTAACACGCAAAATCTTTCTTCTATATTCTTGAATACATGGACTATAGTTAAAATAATTGTTTTAATGTCTTTTTCTACCAATTCTTTTCTCTCTTCCACTTTTGGGTTTGTTTCAGTTCATTGATTTTTGTTATTGCTGTGAGCCATATTTTCCTGTTTGTTTGCATGCCTAGTAATTTTTAATTGGATACCAGATATTATGGATTTTATCTTGTTGGGTGCTGGATATTTTTGTATTTCTATACATATTCTTGCGCATTTTTCTGTGACATGGTTGTTTCTTGGAAACAGCTTCATCCTATCATGGCTTGCTTTTAAGTTTTGTTAGGCATGACCAGAGCAGCCTTTAAGTCTAGCTAGTTTTCCCCTTACTGAGATAATACCCTTCTGAGTATTGAGGTGCTGTAAATTACAAGGGTTTTTGCTCTGGTTGGTGAGAACACAAACTATTTCTGACTCTGTGGACTCTAGGGATTGTTTTCTCAGCTTCTTTTGAGTGCTTTTTTTCTCATCCTTGGATAGCTGCTTTCTCACAGGTGGCAATCAGTCCTCAGCTGGAACCTTGGAAAAGAATCCTCTGTAGATCTCCAAAGCTTTCTCAGTAGGGAGTGTTCTCTCCTTTCCTGTCTCTGTCTGTGGCCAGGAAACTCCACCCAGTGTGCTGGGGCATTTGTAGATCTCATCTTATTTGTTTCCCCTTATTCAGCATTATAGTATCGGAAAAGAGTTATTTCATGTATTTTATGTGTTTTAGTAGCTTTAGGCAGAATTAGTTTTTGGCTAGAAGCAAAATTTTAGTTGGAAGTATTTGAATAACAATTTTGTTTAAGAATCAAAGAAAAGATAAAGTCATTGGCAGGGTTAGGAATGGCTTGCACTGGTGTTCTTGAAACATAATCTCTTGTAAGAAAGTAAGCAGGAAAAGATGCTTTCTCATACAAGTCATCTTCTTTCTTCTTCTTACAGGTTGATTGTAGTAAAGATTATTTATATAAAATTATGGAAATTTATCAACAATTATTGTAATGGTTAAATTACTGTGGACTTAAGACTGAAAAAAAAATCAGTACAAGCTTTTATTTCTCCTGGGATGAGTTCCCTCATAATCTTTTATCTTTTAGTATTTACAGAAATATTGAAATATAAGTGGTAACTTTTCTTTTAGAAATAGACTTTATTTTCTAATAGAAATAATTCCTTCTTGGAAGATTAGTCAAGTAATTGCACATAAGGAATTGGAAGTTACTAATACTAAAGGGAAGTAGGTGCTTAAAGTTTCTGAAGGTCATGTGGATTAAGATATGGTAATTGGAAATCTCTTACTTACAGTATGCTCTTGCTCCTGAAAATATGTCTACATTTATGAAACAGTATTTAAAAAGAATGAAGTGTTAATGGTTTAGTATGAGTGTATGATTTCAGATTTGATCTTGGGCAAATGAATTTGAGAGGCTCCTTTCTAAAGAGATTTTTGTGAATTTTGTGTTGTAATGTTTCTCATGGCCGTCTCTTTTGATTTATGGAGACACCTGACATCTCACAGAATACCTCAAAGAGCTCCAGCTAAAGGCAGAGGGAAAGAAGCTTGAATATATCAGTGCATCCTTCAGTAGTAGCAAATAAGGGTGAATTCCTGGAATATAACACTAGCAGATTGATCATTCCAGTGTTAAGCTATAGGGCTTCAAGCCCCTTGTAATCCGAGTAGTAGAAGTACGGTTTTGAGAGACCTTTCAAATGGTTTCTATAATTACACTACTAAGATTATAGTATTCATGTGTATAGTGAATTAAAGTATTATTATTACACTGGGCCTTTTCTATAATACCTAGTAATCATTGTCTTTAATGAAAATCCTTTAAAGCAAAAGATGTAGTGTTATGCCAGTGAACCAAATATTATATCATCATTTAAAACTAATGCTCAGATGAAATTTATGAAATCAAGAATGACCTGAAGTCTTTCAGAGAACCTGAAGTTTGCTTTCCTTAATCCTTACTGATTGTTTGGTTTCATTTCTCAAATAACTTGCTTGTAGATGTGGTGAGATAGAGGAAGGTATTAAAGATTGGAAATCTTTCAGCTTTTTTATATTGTATATACTCTACTCTTGATTATTTATTTCTTGGATTATCCCTGGCAGTTGTAAATGTCCCTGCAACATATTTTATCATCACTCATTGATTTCCGTTGGCATGTGATCCAGAAATACATAATGTATATGAATCTGTTTAAAATATTGATCAAGGGGTGGGATAGGGAGGGTGGGAGGGAAACGCAAAAGGAAGGGGGTATGGGGTTATATGTATACATATAGCTGATTCACTTTGTTATACAGCAGAAACTAACACAACATGGTAAAGCAATTATACTCCAATAAAGATATTAAAAAAACAATAAAATAAAATATTGATCAAAAGATGATTAGGCTATGGTTTACATAAAGTTCCTCCTTATTTAGGAGGTCCATGGTCTGAACTAAAAGAAATACTAATCAGAGTTTGAGATTGATTCCTTTTCCTCCACCAAAATGCGCACACACACACATATTCTTCTCTCCAGTATTGCATGCAGTTACTATAAATAATAAGCGTATTTTATAATCTCGAACATTGGCAATAACTTTTTTTCATTTGTGATTGGGTGACCATTTTTCGTAGGATTTTTCTTTTTATTTTTTTGTTTCTAAAGTTAGTGTCTGTCATAACTTAAGTTTTACATTCTTAAAGTTAAATCAGATAAATTCACAGAGCTGAATGTGGACTTGGAAGGAGGGTGTGATACCAAATCAAGCAATATTTAAGTTTTTCTATTGGTATCTGCAGGAAAAAAGACAACTTTGAAGTAATTATTTGGTTTAGTTTTAGAATTCTGTCTGGCTCTTTATTTTTATTCTTACAGGATGTAGTGGAATGGGAGTTTGAAAACGGGATTAAGAAAGAATATACATAACTGAATAACTTGACTGTACAGCAAAAATTAACACAACATTGTAAAGTAACTATACTTCAATAAAAATAAATAAAATAATAGGATTAAGGAATATTTGGTACTTGAGTTGAAGTGATTATTGTTTGTAACTCAGATGTGAAAAGATTATAGTAAAAAGCATGGACTGCTTGGATTTTGGATCTTGGTCCTGCCACTTATTAGTTAGCTATGTTATTTATTATTTAGGACAAATTGCCTAGCCTCTCTCAATTTTAATTTCCCCACCTGTATTCTCATCTCAGAGCTATAATTGAACAGTAATATATATAAATGAACAATAATATATATAAAGCATGACACATACAAAGCATTCAAGAAACATTAGCTAATATTAGTGGGATCAGCTTCTTACGTACTTCTGTTTGCTCATTTGTAAGATGAGAGGGTTGGATTCTTTATATTTGTGTAAATATATTTAACATTTCATAACTTTTCATGATTAAAATAATTACTGTATGCCTTAGAAGTAATCTAATCTAATTAATTTTACAGATGAAGAAACAACCCCAGAGGCTTTGCTTGCCAGAGGTCACATAACTAGGCAGTAGCAGAATCGAGTGAAATGGAGATTTTTTTTAAAGATATTTTGAACAGATTATACTATTTTCCTTTTATAATGGATTGAGTTATCAGCACATTATTTATTAAACCTGCAGTGTGTGCATGAAACTATTTGATACCTGTAGTGACGGAAGAACACAGGAAGCTGTATGCAAGTTAATGTAAAACATGGCTCATGCCTTGAAGGACTTTACAGTCCTTCTTACATTACTGAAGTTATCTTGCTGATATAACTCAGCATTTTACTGAGGCTGCAAATTTTAATTCCTGTCTTGATTGATTGAAGGTGAATATGATATTCTTTGTATTTTGCCTCTGCTAACAAGGAGAATTTACTGGGAAAATTTGGGTGTTATTAAAAACATTTTCATGAGAATGCCATAGTGCTTGACTATACTACTTTTATATGTGGTAGGTGGCCTAACATTGGAAATAAAAATACCTAGAATAATTTTGAAAATTTAAACTTTGAAGTTTAAACATTATTTTCTTTTTTCATCTTAGGGCACAGTCAGCGGTGTGTTGCTAGTTACACCAAATAATATAATGTTTGATCCACATAAAACTGACCCCTTGGTTCAAGAGAATGGCTGTGAGGAATATGGCATCATGTGTCCAATGGAAGAGGTGATGTCAGCTGCAATGTACAAAGAAATTTTCGATAGCAAAATAAAGGAATCCTTACCCATGTAAGAGTGATATTTATACTCCTTTGCAATTTTATTTCATCTAGATAGTTGACCCTGGTCTAATAACTCTGAAGTATTTTTTAATAGTTTTATTATAGCTGCTTTTCATTTTATCATTAATGAAACAGAAATTATATGTAGTATTGAAAAGATTATTCTTACTGCACTAGGTTAGGAATTGTTTTAGATTTATATTTGTATATTTGGTCAGAGAACCTGATATTTAAAAGTAACCTATAGTACTCATTTAATTCAATGTTTACCAGCCCATTTTATTCAGGTAAATTCAAATTATTTTTATTAGTAATTTAAGGTAATATAAGTAATCAAGGGTAGCTTTCAAATTTTCCTTAGAAGAGCCTGAAGAGTTGGGTGTGGGGTTTGGGGGAGGTCACATGAGCAAAGACCTGACATTGATAAAGCCAGAGCAGCTTTGTCATTTATTGATTTATATGTTTGCACCCTTCTCTCAGAAAAGTATAAAACACAGGGAAGAAGACCCACAGATTGCACAAATTTAAAGAGTTAACCTTGGAATATACTGGTTAGGGAATTTGTGTGTTTCAGGTAACATAGATGTGAGGCTACAGGTCAGCATAGCCTTTGAAAGTAATGTGTTTAACTAAAGGAATAACAAAGAAAAGGGAAGGATAAGAAATAAAAGGAGAAGAAAATAAAAGATAGGTATACAAACAAAGGAAGGGAAGGACAAAAGAAGAAAATTGATATGTAATAGAAAAGAACTCCCCCATTCCTCCATACATGACTTTGTCAACAGTTTAAAAACTGGCTTCACTTTAACTGATACTGAGATTTCTATCCCTATAATAGCCCACAGGGATGATAATGGTTGTTTTAAAATTAACCCCTGTGAGACAGAACTACTTACAAAAGAGACGGAGAGCAAATTATTTTTGTTTCTGAGGCAGACTACATGAATTGTTAGAATACCTGTGGTAGAATAAAATCTTTTATTTAAACAGTCTCCATTATAATGGCCCCCCAGTAGATACTGTTTTGGCTTGGTAAACTCATCCTTAGAGGTGCAGATTATTCCTAGGATTGCCTCTACTGTTAGCTATTTAATGTATCATCATCCAAAATCAGTCTCAGCAAGTAAAGATTATTGTGGCAGGTGGAGGGGTAAGACAAAGGTGAAGGAGTGAAGGATTAGATTAAAAGAGAAACAAGAAGAGTATATGTATGTATATGTTGCCAGTCATTGGTGAGATCCATTTTATCTTGCCCTGCTTTTCCGTTTGTATTAGGATACTTTGGGATTCTATTATGCTGAATGATCCATAACTATTCTACACAGATGCTATAGGGCCCTTCCTCTTGTAAATCACTGTTTTATCATTCACAACATCACCTGGAAAGACCATCTATTTGATCCAAACCTTTAAAAAAGTTACTCCAAAAGAAATATCTTTCAATGCTGCCTTATGAATTGATTAAAAACAATATTTGGCAACAACTCAGATAATGTCATGTATGGTAAAAATGAGGTGTAAGATTTGATTGGTTTTCTTCTGTCTTACACTGCTTGGGAAGTTAATTGCAAAGGTATTGTTCAGGAACTATATTGAGCAATAGCAGCATCATTGACATAAAAAAATAAGGTTACAACACTTATCTAAATCTATATACTGTTAGGTTTACTTGACTTTATCTCATACCTAAGGGTCTTATTAAATCTACAGGTACAGTTTCTCAAAACTTTTGCCAAGTTCCAAGACCCTATATATGCAGTTTTAGGGGCTCACCAGTAGATGACACTATTACACATTTAATAACACAGATTAGATGCTTACATACATTTCTTAAGGTGAATCACTCAGTACAAGGCAAGCAGAGATAGGAACTGGACTTCAACTAATACTTTTTTAAAAATAAATTTTACCTATCCTATGCACAATGAAAATTATGCATATCATTATAAAAAATATCAAGTACTAGAATAAGAGGAACAGGGTTACCCAACTTCACCATCCAGAGGTAGCCAATAAATTGTGTGTCGGCTTACTTCCAGTCTTTCCTATTCTCAGACTTGCATAAATGTTCATACTTTTTCCAAAGAACTCATGCAATTTCCGTTTATCAGAAACTACTTTTAGCCATCATTTTGAGTTGCTGACTTGCATTTCATGTAGTGTTTACACTGTCTCCTTCCAGAACTTAACTGTCTAACCATTGAACATTAGTGCTTGCATATACAAATGCCATTAAACATGGAAATCTAGAAGTAATGATGAACCATTCAGCTAGCTAATATCTAACCTCTAAGCACTTTTGCCTCAGTTCTATTCAGGTTGGTTTTTAACTTTGCACTTGAGTTATTTATTTTAGTTTAATTTCTATTTAAATGTAAATAAGCACTGTGTGTGTGTGTGTGTGTGTGTGTGTAATATCAGTGTATTTTTATTTTATTAAGACATTTAAAATTTTAATCAAAATTTTATTTGCATATTTCATCAGTGAATACATTTTAGTTTAGAATTATAGCTTCACCCAGAACTTGTATCTTCAACTTCTCTTCAGGTAGATCAATTCAGGAAATCTTACACTGATATTTCCCAGATCTTAAGCAACTGATGCAAAACTTGACTTAATTACATGGTCTATAGGAATCAATCAAATTTTTGATATGCTGTTAAGAGATGTATGCTACACCCTTTTAGGAAAGCCTTTTTAGTGATATTAATTCAGTGTTAAGTTTGTGGAAAATAAAATTCTACAATTTAAAAAGTAATAACTTTAAATTTTGTTTACTGACAGAGAGATAGATCAGTTATCAGGAAGGGACTTCTGCCATTTGAAGAAAATGACAAGAAGTAATACTGATGAAATAGACTCAAGAATTCGCGATGCAGGTAATGATAGTGCCAGCACTGCTCCTAGGAGCACCGAGGAGTCTCTTTCTGAAGATGTGTTCACGGAATCAGAACTCTCTCCTATACGAGAGGAGCTTATTTCTTCAGATGAGCTGCGACAAGATAAATCATCTGGTGCGTCATCAGAATCTGTGCAAACCATCAGTCAGAGTGGAGTAGAATGTTTGACAGTCATAACAGAGGCTGCTAGTACTCCTGACCACTTAAAATCCGATTCTGGACATACTACCAATGAAGTTGGGACTCTTTCCCTTAAAACTGATTTAAATAATCTTGAAATGGCTACTAAGGAAGGAGATCAGACTACAGATAATCTTCAAGAAATCTCAGGTCCTAACGAACAAAGCACAGGTATAAAAGGTAATGCAGACCAGGATTTTCTTCTTAATGAGAATTCATTACACCATGAAGAAGGTGAAAAAGAAAGTATGCCCTGTGGGGAAGCAATAGAATTTAAACAAAAGCCAATTGTCAACAAAGGAAAGCAAGGAAAGGAACAAAATCAGGACTCAGAGACTGAGGTAGAAGAGCTACGGAAACTCTGGAAAACCCATACAATGCAACAAACTAAACAGCAAAGGGAAAATATTCAACAGGTGTCACAAAAAGAAATTAAGCATAAAATAGCAACAACCAATATAGAAGGTAAGTGTTAAGGAATATATAAAGTTAGCTTATCTTATTGCATATTGTCTCCGTCTTTCCTCACTGACTCAAAAGCTACTGTATCTTAGGCCACTCTGAAGGATGATCTAGTAGCCCTTGACTGATGTTTCTCTGGGGACAAGTACATAGTCTCTGGTTTCTCCTGTCTTTTCTTATCCCACAGTGGGTTGTACACATAATGGGCATCTTTTCCACCATGTTTAAACATTCCTCACACACTGCATTCTGTCTTTAAACAATTTATTTCTTGAAAGTGCTCACAAGTTCCATAATACCTCTGATTTCTCCATTTCTCTTTTAGTTCTTGATATGTTTTATCATTAAAATACCTTTTAAAATTTCATATATAATATCCTAATTGCAATTTGCAATTGCCGAAGTTGTAATCCCATCATTTTTAAAAAGTGCAATTAGACATAAAAATCTATTTCTGAAATTCTTTCAAGTATCCACAAGTTCCATCATTGTCTGATTAAATGTTTTCCTTTAAAAAGCAGTACTAAGGATAAATTAAAACACCATTTTGTTTTTTCGTACTATTTACTTATGAAAATTATAGTAATAGTTTGTCTTTTATTTCTAATATACAGTGCTTCCACTTAGTACATTATGGGTTAAAAGGTGTATAACTCAAGTGTCTTAGCTAACATTTCTCATACTCTATTGGAGTATTGATTCTAGATTAATCAATACTAGATTTCAGTCTTTTTAATTAAAAATTTTTAATTGTTAAAATATACATAAAATAAAAATTACCAGTTTAACCATTTTTAATGTAAAATTTAGTGGCATTAAGTACGTTCAACATTGTTGTACAACCATCGCCACCATCCATTTCCAGAACTTTTTCATCTTCCTGAACTGAAACTCTGTACCCATTAAACAGTAACTTCCATTCTCTTCTCCCTACAGTCCCTGACAACCACCATTCTACGTTTTGTCTCTGTGAATTTGTATCTCTACCCTATGTACCTCATATAAGTGGAATTATACCATATTTTCCCTTTTGTGTGTGGCTTATTTCCCTTAGCATAACGCCTTCAAGTTTCATCTGTGTTGTACCATGTCAGAAATTTCTTCCTATTTAAAACTGAGTAATATTCTACTGTACACAGCACATTTTCTTTATATGTTCATTTGTTGATGGACATTTGGGTTGTTTCCACCTTTTGGCCGTTGTGAATAATGCTGCTATGAACATTGGTGTACAAATAATCTGTTCGATTTCATTCTTTCAATTTTTTGGATATATACCAGAAGTGGATTTGCTGGATCCTATGGTAATTCTGTGTTTAATTTTTTGATGAACCATTGAGCTGTTTTCCAGTGGCTGCACCATTTTACATTCCTACCAGCAACACACAAAGGTTTGATTCAGTTTTTAAAAACACTGAATTTTCTTTGCATTGTCTAATTTAGGTATACTGAAGACCTAAGGATTATATTCAGTAGATGTTAAGGAATTCATTTACTCAAAGCAAGTTCTATAAAAGATTGAATATTTTTTCTTTTGTAATTTTTTTCTTTATTCAGAGCTAATGAATGTTCATTAAAGAACATTTGACAAATGTAGGAAGTTTTTAGAAAATTTATAAAAATTACTTTGAGTTCATCACCTAGAAAAGATCATTGTTAATATTTGGTATATTTATCTTTGATCTTTAGTGTGTATGTGTATATACATACACAGACACACACAATTTTGCTAGTTTTTGTATCTTTACTTACATGGATTTTTCATATAAAATCAGGATTGTATGTAGTGTTGTTTCTTGCTTTTTTTTACTTAGTATATTATGTAATAAACATTTTCCCATGTCATTATACAGTTGACCTTTGAACGACTCAGGGGTTAAGGGGTGACACACACCCCTCTCCGACATTCGAAAATCTATGTGTAAGTTTACAGCCAGCCCTCCATATCTGTGGTTCTGCATACATGGATTCAACCAACCATGTATTGTAGTGTTATAGTATGTATTATTTGAAGGAGATCTGCATATAAGTGGACCTGTGCAGTTCAAACCCATGTTGTTCAAGGGTCAACTTGAATCCATATAGTTCTTTCATGGTTTTTAATGGCCCTGTAATTTAGCCATTTCTGTATTAAGACATTCAGTTGTTATTAACAATTCATACTATTAAGATATTTCTTTGATGTTTTAAAGAATGCTGGCATAAATATCTTTATTTGATATATTTGTGTCTGATGGTTGTCTTATATTTTGAAACTTTGAAAAAGATAAAATGAGGCATTTCCGTTTGACCCAATAATATAGTAGACTACTTTTATTTTATTGGGTTTGTTTGGGTGCAGGGTTTGATGGGAGGGACATCCCATTATGACAAAATACTAAAAGGAGAAAAATTGGTAAATAGTTTAGATAGGTATTCCTGGATTGTTACCGCTTGGTTTCTTCTTTTTGTACCTGTGTATGGAGGGGGGACAAGAAACTTAGTTTTAAGTAACTAATTTTAAGTAACTTGAGATCCTATAATAGGGAAATATTTAAAGTTTCTGATCTTTAGTGACTTTATAATATCATAAAACTTATAAAACTGTAAATATATAAATATAAAAATGTACAAATATAATTGTGGGAAGAATGGTAAAAGTTCACTCTTTTAACCTGATGCAAATGTTGGGGCTTAGATAGATGATGTACCTTGTGCAGTATTACACAGAAAAAAAGCCATGACTAGTACCCAGATCTCCTGACTATAACTAAGTGCTTTTTCTTCACAGTATGCCACCTTCGTAAGCTAATTAATGTCTAGATTGCTGAATTGAACCATGTTGTCAGACTCTCAGTGTGTCATATGTCAGCATCTGTGGTTGGACGGGTTAGAGATAATTCAGGCTGTCCAAACTGATGGCTGAATCTAGCATGTTGTTGTTATCACACCTTCATATGCATATAAAAGCTTCACAAGATTTTTTACTAAATTTTTGTCTGTAACAACCATATTACAGTAAACCTTTGAAAATTCTACAGACTTATTTAGATATTGTTCTAGAAGGCTGATAAAGAACATGCAGAAAATTGCGCATGTGTATGTGATACTTTAGTGCGGGCGTCACAAACAGAAATTTGCCAACAGTTCCTGGATCTTCTGCCTTTTCCCTAATGCTTAGACGTAACGTCAGCTCATACTTTGCCTATTAGTTCATTAGTCCTGCTGTACTTGTCACTTTGCCTCTGATGGGAAAAAATACAAGCTACTTAAGAGAATTCAGTAAGTTGATGTTTTATTCTGTAATTATTTGTCAGAAGTTTGGAGATAAGCATTACTTAATCTAAATTATTTTAAATCATTCAAGCATGGTGTATGAGAATTGAATAAACACTGTTTGTGTCTCAATTCTAGGTTCTGCACTTTTAAAAGAAAAGAGGAGGCATCGATTACATAAGTTCTTATGTCTCAGAGTTGGAAAACCTATGAGGAAAACATTTGTATCTCAAGCAAGTGCAACGATGCAACAGTACGCACAGAGAGATAAGAAACACGAGTATTGGTTTGCTGTGCCGCAAGAAAGGTAAAACGACAGCAGAATCTTCAAAACGTTATTGAGCTTCCTTGAACTGAAATGATTTTGTATACTACATCCCACCAGTAGCAAAGTATTCAAATAGTTTATGATTAAAACCTGACATTAAATCTATTCAAAATCGTTTAGCTCCTCTTTTACACTCTTTAATTTACCCCATTTCTAATTTTAGTCCCTTTCATGGTTTGATGCAAAGAAGGTGAACGTATACCTAGTTTTAGTAGTAAAGAAACTTACTTAAAATGTCTTAAATCAAGAAGGTTCATCAAAATACTAACTGGTACAGCCCCTACCTCAAGGCAGGTAATGATGTATAATTTCCTTCTTAAAAATTTCATCAAATGCTTACTGAATGTCTACTATAGAATACATAGCACTAAATTAGCTACTAAAAGGATGTGGTCCCCAAACTATTTTTTATACCCACTACACAGTAAAATTTTTCATCTTAAGTTTAAGCAATTCTAAAGGATGTCTGTCATCACTGCATTGTAAATATTGACATTTTAAGTTAACACTTGCATTTATACTTTAAATATACTCAGTAGAATCTAAACATTGTTAACAGTTTGCCCTCTACCATTATCCATTTAAACACCACTTGAATGTGCTCTTTAACAGTTAAAATTTGCATCATTACTTTTTCTCTTTGAATTTGTATTTCAATTATACCTCCTCATAGAATCTTACTCTAAGGTACTATATTTTTATTCCCTTTTACATTTTTTGCAACAAATTACCTATACTTACACATTTATCTATATGTGTGAGTGTGTGTGTACTGGAATTACATCTATTTAAAAATTTTGTGATTATTGTCAAAAGAGTAAAGGGTCTAAGGCTTACCCTACCTGGCTAACAAGTTGGCCTGCCTCAGTTTAATGCATGCTGGCAGAAAACAGGGTCACAGTAGCAGCAGTCACAGTACCAGCACTTGTATGAGTTCTTTGAGCTTCAGTCCCCACAGTTGGATGTGAAGAAAGCCAAGTGACAGCTACATGTGCCATGGGTTATGTTAAAGAAGAGGAACCATAAGTTTTGGGAACTTAAACCTTTTATAATATACAGTTAGCATGGTGACCCTTTGCTCCAGAGTAAGGTACGATTTCTGCCTTCTAAAACTATGCTATGCTTTGTTTCCTGTTCTAACATACTTGAAAAGGTAGTGCTGAACAAAGATACACAATGCCTCTGCTCACAATACATGTGGAAATCAAAGAGAAAATTGTCTATCAACAACTGCATTATTCCAAATGTTAATTGAACACAAGAAAATTTTATCATTAAAATTATTACTAATAAACAGCTCATCAAAGCAACATAAATTATAAATTGTCATAATTATTACATATAAAAAAGTAAAATATAGGAAATGCCTTAATAAAATATTTAGGGCTTTCCTCCAATTAGTTTATGTATCCATTGATGAATATTGTTCATTGAAATGATGAGATAGGATTCAGCCCCTCAGTTCTACCCCCTCTCTTTTTTCTTTCTATTATAAGTATTGAGAAGCTTTGTTCATAAAAAAGTCTATTAAAATTTTTATTATAATAATGTCAATTCTTTAAACATGTTTCTATTTATATTCCAAAATTACTTACGTTTCATCAAAATTATTTTCAGTGACCATTAGTGAACAACTTCATTAAAAACTCCTCCAGTTTTATGGAAATCAGTGAATTAGAAACCAACTGATATGCCAAAGGACTTGTTATCCAGTCTTTTAAAACTTTTCCGCATCTCAGTACCAACTTTGGGCAACGAGGAAGTTTTTACGGTTTATGGCATGTAAAATTCTGGATGACTGATGATAGTGCCTTAGTGAAAGCAGAGAACAGGCAATCTGTAAGATGTCTTGACCACACTGTTCTCAGGCAGCTTAGTATAAGGTTAACATATGGAAGCAGAATATAAGATTACTTCCCTTAGGACTATCTTATGTGTCTGTGTACCTCTTGGAAAGTCTTTATATGTTGCTCTGAAGACTGTTGCTTTCAGGAATATAATAATAAAATTCTTCTCTCTCCCCCCTCACCTAAATATACAGTACAGTCTGTGCATTCAACAGACTGTGATTAGAATAATTTAAAAATATGGTATGATTTGCATAATTCATGAGTACATGAAAGGCAAAGAGCCAGATACTCAGATCTGCCAACGATACCAAGATGATTACAATGAAATATTCAACCCTATTATATCTTTAGTTAAAAATAATGTAAGGATTTGTTTTTCTCATTACTGTTGGTTTTATTTTAATTTTTGCATGGAATTTTCCATTTTAATATTGTCCTTGCACCTTGGCTAATGTTCATTAAAAATTAGTTTTATTAGAATTTTGAACTGTATTGTATCTAAGTAATTTATGAAAAAACAATTGCTTGTTTTCATAGAGGCAAATTATCTGAAAGATGATACTTAATTCCTTTTTTTTTTTACATCTTTATTGGAGTATAATTGCTTTACAATGGTGTGTTAGTTTCTGCTTTATAACAAAGTGAATCAGTTATACATATACATATGTTCCCATATCTCTTCCCTCTTGCGTCTCCCTCCCTCCCACCCTCCCTATCCCACCCCTCTAGGTGGTCACAAAGCACCAAGCTGATCTCCCTGTGCTATGCGGCTGCTTCCCACTAGCTATCTATTTTACATTTGGTAGTGTATATATGTCCATGCCCCTCTCTCGCTTTGTCACAGCTTACCCTTCCCCCTCCCCATATCCTCAAGTCCATTCTCTAGTAGGTCTGTGTCTTTATTCCTGTCTTACCCCTAGGTTCTTCATGACATTTTTTTTCTTAAATTGCATATATATGTGTTAGCATACAGTATTTGTCTTTCTCTTTCTGACTTACTTCACTCTGTATGACAGACTCTAGATCCATCCACCTCATTACAAATAGCTCAATTTCGTTTCTTTTTATGGCTGAGTAATATTCCATTGTATATATGTGCCACATCTTCTTTATCCATTCGTCCGATAATGGGCACTTAGGTTGTTTCCATCTCCGGGCTATTGTAAATAGAGCTGCAATGAACATTTTGGTACATGACTCTTTTTGAATTATGGTTTTCTCAAGGTATATGCCCAGTAGTGGGATTGCTGGGTCATATGGTAGTTCTATTTGTAGTTTTTTAAGGAACCTCCATACTGTTCTCCATAGTGCCTGTATCAATTCACATTCCCACCAGCAGTGCAAGAGGGTTCCCTTTTCTCCACACCCTCTCCAGCATTTATTGTTTCTAGATTTTTTGATGATGGCCATTCTGACTGGTGTGAGATGATATCTCATTGTAGTTTTGGTTTGCATTTCTCTAATGATTAATGACGTTGAGCATTCTTTCATGTGTTTGTTGGCAGTGTATATCTTCTTTGGAGAAATGTCTATTTAGGTCTTCTGCCCATTTTTGGATTGGGTTGTTTGTTTTTTTGATATTGAGCTATACCTTTTTAAAGTGTTAGTTGCCACATAAGAAATGACATTATTAAAAAATTTTATTAACTTAGAAACAATTTCCAGAACAGTGGTTATTGATTAGTATGTGCTAGCGGAGAGTTTTATAATCACTTTTCAATTATCCATGCTAATTACAGCCAACAAAACATAAATGTTTGAAAGGTGTTGCTGACCCTCAAATAATGTTTATCAGGGATTTAGGCTTTACTCTAGTAAACAAAATGGAAAAGGGGAACAAGAGAGTTAAAAGGTTGGATCATCCCTGAACCAATAATACACTGAATGTTCCTGGTATTTAAAAGTTAAACATATGTTTGTTGGCAGTCTGTATATCTTCTTTGGAGAAATGTCTGTTTAGGTCTTCTGCCCATTTTTGGATTGGGTTGTTGTTTTTTTGTTATTGAGCTTCATGAGCTGCTTGTAAATTTTGGAAATTAATCCTTTGTCAGTTGCTTCATTTGCAAATATTTTCTCCCATTCTGAGGGTTGTCTTTTGGTCTTGTTTATGGTTTCCTTTGCTGTGCAAAAGCTTTGAAGTTTCATTAGGTCCCATTTGTTTATTTTTGTTTTTATTTCCATTTCTCTAGGAGGTGGGTCAAAAAGGATCTTGCTGTGATTTATGTCATAGAGTGTTCTGCCTATGTTTTCCTCTAAGAGTTTGATAGTTTATGGCCAACAAACACATGAAAGAATGCTCAACATCATTAATCATTAGAGAAATGCAAATCAAAACTACAATGAGACATCATCTCACACCAGTCAGAATGGCCATCATCAAAATATCGAGAAACAATAAATGCTGGAGAGGCTGTGGAGAAAAGGGAACCCTCTTGCACTGCTGGTGGGAATGTGAATTGGTACAGCCACTATGGAGAACAGTATGGAGGTTCCTTAAAAAACTACCAATAGAACTACCATATGACCCAACAATCCCACTACTGGGCATATACCCTGAGAAAACCATAATTCAAAAAGAGTCATGTACCAAAATGTTCATTGCAGCTCTATATTTACAATAGCCCGGAGATGGAAACAACCTAACCTAAGTGCCCATTATCGGACGAATGGATAAAGAAGATGTGGCACATATATACAATGGAATGTTAGCCATAAAAAGAAACGAAATAGAGCTATTTGTAGTGAGGTGGATGGACCTAGAGTCTGTCATACAGAGTGAAGTAAGTCAGAAAGAGAGAGACAAGTACCGTATGCTAACACATATATATGGAATTTAAGAAAAAAAAAATGTCATGAAGAACCTAGGGGTAAGACGGGAATAAAGACACAGACCTACTGGAGAACGGACTTGAGGATATGGGGAGGGGGAAGGGTAAGCTGTGACAAAGTGAGAGAGTGGCATGGACACATATACACTACCAAACGTAAGGTAGATAGCTAGTGGGAAGCAGCCGCATAGCACAGGGAGATCAGCTCCGTGACTGCCTGGAGGGGTGGGATAGGGAGGGTGGGAGGGAGGGAGACGCAAGAGGGAAGAGATATGGGAACATATGTATATGTATAACTGATTCACTTTGTTATAAAGCAGAAACTAACACACCATTGTAAAGCAATTATACCCCAATTAAGATGTTAAAAAAAAGAAAAAAACTCTAGACCACAAAAAAAATAATAAAAATAAAAAAATAAAAGTTAAACATACTGAATTTCTATTAACTTGGAGAAAATCTGTATAATGTCCAGGTTTTAAAATAGGTAATTAGTTAGTTGTTTACTTATATTTTATATAATTAGATCATTGTGTAAATGAGGTCAAAATGGTGGGTTCAGTTCATTACTAAGTTTCTTTAAAGAAAAGAAACATTACTGTGGACAGCATCTGAGCATGTCAAAACCACGCTAGAGAAAATCCTAATGTAGTTTTCTCAGAGCTTGACAGAACACAGCCAAAAAATTTTAAGTTAATGTCTTCCTGGTAGTGGGCTTTGTTTTATTTTTAAATAAAGCATGGTATATATTTTGTATATTTTAAGTCTTCAAGTTTTGTGAAAATATTTAACAAATATAGTTTTTAAACTCTAGCTAACAGCACAGAATACTAGGTCTATTATTAATAATCGCTTGTTCTAACAGGACAGACCACTTGTATGCCTTCTTCATTCAGTGGAGTCCAGAAATATATGCAGAAGATACTGGTGAATATACCAGAGAACCTGGATTTATAGTAGTAAAAAAGATTGAAGAATCAGAAACAAATGAGGATTCTACTAATGAAGCAGCAGCTAGAGAATGGGAGGTAAGGGGAAAAATGTGAAGATTTCATTTATCTTTTTGCTTTGTGTGAATTTATAGTTTTATAGTAGTTACAGGCAAAGTGCAAGTGATCTTTGTACAAAAGAGTTATTTTTTAAAGGTTCACTGTCCATGTATATACATGCTTATTGAATAAATCTGATTAGTAACTTTGGTGTATTCCTATTTGTCATTTTCCTTTTCCTTTAAAATACTAGAGAAGCAACCTATAGCAATAAGATGCCTTTTATTGAATGAACTTTAGAATAATATTAACTGCTGTTATACTAATTTTCATAAAATACTTATTTCAGATCTGATTTGTTTTGTTTTGTTTTGTTTCTGATTTGTTTTAATGTTATCTCCTGCATGGAGGCAGTACAGCAGTTATTTAACTCATTCATGCAAATTAGCACTCCTTTCTAATAAGCTCATAAAGCATTATCTTGACATCAGTTTAGCAGTAGTGCTAGGGAAATAAGCTGATGCTAATTTTACTAAGTAATGAAAGTTTTATGTGCTCAAATTTACTGAGCTTGTCTAAATGATCAGATTAACACTAATCAACTTTTTATAACCCCTCTTAGATCCATCTTTTAATATTACATATTATGTTTTTACATGCTTTGTCTTGGGGGATTGATAGGGTGGGTGACAGTATCCAGTTTCTCTCTTGTTATGGTTGCCTGGATTAATCTCTTTGTGCGTTAGAAAATACAAAGCAGATGCTAAAATGTGATAATAAACTGAATCAAATTTTGTTATCCATGTGGTGTTAATGTTTGCAGTTGTTTATGTGATGAATGTATTGTGTATGTACTTAACATGTATAATGATTGAAGGTATACATGGCATGTCTTTTGTTCAAAATGCAAACCTGATTTTGTATGTGCCTAAGTCCATTCTGTGGTATATACGGCATCAGTTTCTACTGTGACTACCACATAATGGAGGAAAAGAGTTTAACATATTTTGAGCATTTATTTTGAGTTATTTTAATATTTAAACCAACATTATTAATCTTCTTACCAGCTTTATTCACAATAGGCACAAACTGGAAACAACCTGAATACCTAACAGCAGGAGATTGGATAAATAAATTTCAGAATTTTATATAATTCCAAATAATATAGCAATAAAAAGGTTCTATTGGTAACAACAACATGGATGAGTCTCAAAGATAATAGTTTAATAAAAGAAGCCAAGCCAGACATAAAAAACTATATACTGTATAATTCCATTTACATAAAATTCATAAGGACAAAACTAGTCAAAAGTCCACCAGACTACCTGTTTCTGGGAGTTTGGCTTGGCAAAGGGCAGGAGGGAACTTTATATAGAGTACTGGAGATGGTCTGTATTTTATTCTTGGTGATGAAATGGGTGTTCACATGCACAAAATAATCCCTATGTATTTAAAATTAGCTTTAGGATACTTTTAAAATAGCCCAGGTGATCAAAGGTAGTAACAATAGAAGGTAGAGTGGAAGGGGATAAAATAAAGTTTTTTAAAAATGTATTACCTAGCTAATAAGACAGGATTTAGTGACAATTAGGTAATGGTGAAGTTTCTAACTTGGGTGGCAAGGTGGATGGCAATATTTTCAATCAAGTAAGGGAGTTGAGAGTTTCCTGTCCTTTGGGATTGGAATACTTAACTTTGGAAATAATAGACTTTTATTATTAGTTTTTTGAGTATTGACATTTTGATTCAAAGGAACTGCCTCAGTTCTTGTGGAAGACTCTTCAGGTTATGATTTCTAAAGAAAAAAAAGGTCCCCTCACTTGTTTTCAACTAGAATTGATTCAAATAAAAAGAAGATGGACGATAAAAAATTTAATTTTAAAAACTTTTTTTGCTGCCTTGTCTAGAAACATTTTGTTGCGCTATCTAATATAGTAGCCACTGTTGACATGTGGCTATCGAGTACTTGAAACGTGGCTAATGCAACTAAGGAATTGAAGTTTTAATTCTATTTACTTTTAAATAATTTAAATGTAAAAACCGATACTTGATTTGGTATTGGATGACGTTTAAATATGTTTGAAACAACTTGGATATATGAATCTATTCTTTCAACTATAAATTTCATGAAATCTAAATATGATCTAAGTAAGTTCAGGTATTTCCTATGAAATTTGGTGTCTGCATTGAGATGTAGTTAAAATATACTAATTCCTATAGATACAATAGCCCCTAGCCACTTGTAGCTGTAGAGCACTTGAAATGTGGCTAGTCCAAATAGAGATAATCTGTAAATACAAAATATATACTGGATTTTAAAGATTTAGAATTGAAAGAAAAAAATATGATTAATTTTTATATTGATTATGTTGAAATGATAATATTTTGGATATATTGGGTGAAGTAAATATATTAAAATTGTTGTTTACCTCAGGCCTCACTCTTGGTGTTGTACATTCTATGGGTTTCAAGAAATGTAAAACGACATAAGAAGTATTTTAATTGTTAAAAGGATGTTTTTTAAAAAAGGAATTTGACTAGAGACATATATAAAATAAGAGTAATTCAAAATTTCTACCTACGGCCGGAGAAGAGGTGACTTAGAATTTAGGATGAATTTATTTCATGCTAACATGAAATTTATACATTGAGGAAACTTCTGCATATGATAAACTCACCTCCTCTACTACTTCTCTTCTGTTTCCTTCCTATCCCCCTACCTCTGTAAGTGGCATGAAGACAGGGTTTTATGGGTTTCATACACTATCTGCAGAGCTAAGAACAGTACAGGCATATAATTCATCCTCGATAAATACTTACAGCATTAATGAATAAATTTGGACATAGATTAAAATAAATAATGAAACTTGTACTTATTAAAAATTGATCTGTATCCTAAAATAAGTTCTTATGTCACTTGTAGTAAATATTTTGTCATAAAGCCATAGACTCTGGAAGTTGGAATTAACTGACAGTTCAGCCTCTCTCATTTTACATTTTACACTATTCTTGGTTCTGCTGTAATATATTTAGTGATAAGAAACTTACTACCTCAAAGGGCAGTACTTTTCAGTTTAGGACAGTTCTGTTAGAAAGTTCTTTCTCCTAGTGAGTTTAAAGAAACATACCTTTGTAAGTTTAATACATTTGTCTTTGTTCTTCCTTCCAGTGCACATTAGTAACAACATATTTTTTCTATATACTATGATACTATGAAAATTTATTATCAATTATTAATATTTAAATATAATTAAATATTATTATTTATTATTATTATCTTCCTTTTTAATCCTCTACCAGGATTATTTTCCCTGGTACTTCTGTTTGACTTTAGTAACTCTTCTTTGATCTTACACTATCCTCATCATTACCCTAAAAGGATTCATTAACTGTGGCACCCCAAATTACTAAAGTGTGCACCTTTTGTAGCAAGAAAAATTCTACAATACTTGAAACAATTTCAGATCCCAAATGTGCAAATTGAAAGTCAGTTTTGAAGATAATTAGAAAAGGTTGGAATTCAAGAATTAGAAATGATGAGAAAAGGAAAAAAAGGAGAGCAGTATTAGAGATTTGTACAGTGAATTCCAGAGAGAAGTGAGAGCAGCAGAAACCTACCTTTACTAGCAAAGAGAAAAGATAGCTAAATTTTAAGATTGTCAGGAGTAAGAACCCCTTAAGATACATTAGAACTAAGATTCCTGAATATTGGGAGAAAGAATCTAGAAATACTATACATGTAACTCAAGATGTGTAACAGATTGATGTTATTTAATATGTACTCTTTATTGTTCTAGTTTAGTCATTAGTCAATATAAATATAGTTAGCATAAAACATCAGGTTACCTCAACATTGTTTCTTTTGTAACCATACTGTCTTGAGTTTCTTAATTATGAATTCTTCTGCTGTTGGTAGTTTAATAACCCTATCTTGCGACTGAAAAGGAACAATTGTAGAGTCTTCTGGTTTCTGCCAGCATTCAGTGCAAGAAGTCAGTAGAGCATGTTTACTGAGGATAATATTTTATGTGGGCCTTCGCAGTTTTGTGAGAAATATTACTTGCTTTTTTGATGGGGAGTGTTTTTATGGATGTTCACTGAAAAGGAAAATACACTAATGGCATTTCAGCAGTGTCAGGTAAAGGTGGGAAAAGATGCCTATTTTGACCCCTACTGTTTGCTGATGATTGTGCTTTGATTTGATTAATACATAAATACAGAGATTAATAGTATAGTATTTGCATGTGCCACTCAGCTTTCTCAACTTATTTTATCTGTAATCCTTCCTTTTCCCCAGTTCACATTTCTTCAAATGTGATAAAAATGTTTAAAATACACGTAATATGAATGTATTTTTACTGTTTGCTGTTTGAATTGGCATCCAACTAAGGTTTAGATGTTCCGATTAGTTAAAACGTCTCTTAATTCTCTGTAGATGTAGGTTCTCCCTCCATTTGTTTGCCTTGCTTTGCTTTTTTACGTTGTAATTTTAGCTTTTAAGAAATCATATTTTTCCTGTAGAATGTCCCATAGTCTGGATTTTGCTGATCACATCCCCACAGCCTTACTGACATGTTCTTCTGCCTTGAATTTCCTATAAATCAATATTTAGATCTATTGCATCCCACTTAATCATAGACTGTTATCTTTATTTTACAGATAATTTCTCTAAGCTTGTTTCTTAAGCTTAATTTTAGCTAAAATCCTCAAAGTGGTTAATCTGTAATTCAGAGACTATACTCTTTTACCACACCAAGTTCTCAACCTAGGCAGAACCTTTGAATCATCTGGGGGAGCTTTCAAAAATCTTAATACTCAGGGTCACCTCAGAGCAATTAAATCAGAAGCCCTGGGGTGGGACCTACTTATCAGTGTTCTTTTAAAGCTCCTCAGGTGATTACATTGTACAGTAGAGGTGGAATAACTACTGTACTACCCCAAGCCACCACTTTGGGTGTTGTGTTAAACATATATAATGCTAAGACAAAAGATACTTTCAGACTATATTGGTCATAATATACTTTAATTTTCAGGTGTCTGTCATGCAAGTTACAATGTATAAAACATTTTCAAAATATTCCCCTTATTTTGGTGTTGCATCTGCACACCAAAAAACATAAATTTGCTTCACTGTGGAGAAACTTTCTTTAATCATTTTATGCTTTGATTTTTAAAAAGAGTTCTTATCAATAGTAGCAATCCTGACATAGTTACTTCAGGCATAGCTCCCTTACATACCAAAGGACTCCTATCACCTTATGTACTCAGAGGCACTACAAGGAAAGGGAAATCAAGAAATATACCAGGCCTTCCATACTTTTTTTTTCATCGGTCTATGCCTGTTGAACTTATCTATCAAATGCGCTTTAAAGTTTGATGTACTTGACAAGTACCCAAGTGTCCAGTGGTATAGTCTAAAGCAGTGCCTACCACAGTAAGCCTGAAATAACTTTGAAGCCTGTTTTATTTTTAAGGTTCATGTGAATTTTGCATTTATCTTCTTAATTTATCTGATGTACCTAAAAAACTTTTAAAATTCTTATCATGAAATAAAAATGATGCTACAGTAATACAGATCAGTTTTATCCTATCACCAGGTACCATAGCACATAACTACACCCCTCAGGCTTTATCACCCTCGACCCCAAATACCAACTTCAGTAGGCACTCTACTAGAATCCTCTGAAAGTTTTAGGTTTCAGCTTGTCACATGTGTTGAGTGTACCAGTCTTGCTGCTTGATGACATGCCTCAAAAGTAGAACTTTTGAAGTTAAAATTGCTTGTTGTACCACTTCCTTTGGGTTGACATTCCACTCCTTTTGGGATAAGAGCTGGCAGAAAAAGTTTTCAATTTTTTTTCATCTCTAAAGTTAATTTTATACCACTTGTAGTGCAGTATCTCTCATACTCCAGACCTACTAATTAAAACATCCAGTGGTCAAAACAACTAAGAAATTGACTTTATTAAATTAGCTTTAATTGATTTATTTAAAAGTTTACCTCCCAGGCTTATGTTTGTTGGTTAAATTTTAAAATACAAGTTTAGTAAGATTTTATCCCCAGGTTTATCCTTGTTGATTAAATTTTAAAATATGGATTTACTAAAATTACATGCCCATAGTAAATTATATAATGTATTAGTGCTTTTCATTTTTAAAAGCAATGATTGTTATTAGAAGATTACTCTGGTTTACTTCTTACTTCTTACACTTGCCAAAGTATTGATAAAAATATGTTCCATTCAGTGTTTGGTTTCTGATATGACTTGTTCATTTTTAGGTGCTTGACATGACTCACATTTTCTCAAATAATCAAAGCTTTCATTTAAGTGAAAGTGTAAGTGTAAATATATTGGCTGCTTATTAAATAAACCTGTACAAAGGTTTTGTAGTTACTCCAAGTATTTTAGAATCTGCTTTCTGGCGTAGATAATTTTGTAACTCATTTATAGGATCTTCCCATTTTGACATTAATTTTTAATGTTCTCCATTTTAATTATATAAATGTAATATATTTAACCTAATCTTAGCAATTTAGGCTGTAAAATGTATCATATTATATCCTTATTGATTTGGCTTTCCACTAGGATGTGGTAATCATCATGTGGAATCAGTTCTGTTTTCTTAGTTGTCACTAATTAATTAGAGTTATTGCTGTGGTTGTTTATTAGGTTTCTCAGAGAAGACTAACAGTTTGGTATTGCTGCAACTTCTAAGAAGCACCAGTATCAGGAGGCTTCAATTGTTTGATTAATGTTTTACTTCTTAAGCTGCCAGACAATGAGTATTCTGGTGTTCATTTTCTTAAACACATGGGTTGTTTTTTTGTTTTGTTTTGTTTTTTAAATTAAAGCACAAGTAATGCCAAAATTAAAATTGAGTCAATATATAAAACAAAATTCCTGATCTCTTAGCCTAGCCTGAAAAATCCATACAGAATTGATTTTGTTCAAAATGAAAGTAGTCTCTATCTCTGAGTCACTAAGTAGAGGTCACATTTCTCAGATAAAAGCAATTAAAGAAGAATATACTTTTTTTTTACATTGATCTAATCACATAGGATTACAAATCATAATGCCAAAGAAATTTAGTAAATATGAAAAATTCATAAATCAAAAGCATTAAAAACAATTAGAATTTATGAGTTAATACAAATTATCTTATATATTTCTATATTGAGTATTTTTTAAACCTCTTTATTGAGGTATGATTGATATACAAAAAGCTGTGCATATTTAATATATACAACTTGATGAGTTTGGAGACAAGTGTATATCCATGCAACCATCACCACAATCTATGCCGTAAACATTCGTCTCCAGAAGTTTCTTCTCACCTCTTTATAGTTATTATTTTGTAATAAGAACACTTAACATAAGATTTACCTTCTTAGCAAATTTTCAAGTATATAGTACAGTATTATTATAGGCACTGTGCTGTAGAGTAGGTCTCTAGTTCTAGGCTATTATGTTTTTTCATATTAGCATTTAGCACCTAGGAGTCATTATGGTCTGTTTTGACTATTACTGATGTTAACTACCTCAGGAAAGTATTGAACCAATGCTTTGCTTTCCCTATTAATAATCTATCTCAGTTACTAGCCAAAAGCTATAGACTATAAAATTTCTATTAAAGCACAAAATGTCTAATTGCTATTGTGAGAAGGGATGAATGAATGACAGACTATTTTATGATTTTAAAAATTAAAATATTACTTTAAATATTGAGTAGGTAGATAATGTTATTATTGCTTCTAGTAGACCACTCCCAACTTAGAGGATATCAGATATAAGGTAATTCAGTAATTTCAGCCCTGATAAAGTAAAGGAAAAAAATTAAATTGAATATGTGAATTATGAGAACAGATTATGTTCAACCTTAAGCTGGTTATATTTTTAAAAGTGCTTCATTTTATAGCCTGTCATTTTACATTTTTAATGCTAAATTGACATCTGCTTCAAGCCCTGGGGTGTCTAGACAAATTTAAATGACCTAGCATTATGTTTTCTGAGTATTATGAAAAAAGAAAGGGCAAGAAGGAGATTTACTGAGCTCATTTTATGTCTGCTAGGTAGGTATTGTATTTATTAAATGGAAGCATTTGGCTTCAAGAAACAGAAAATCACACTTAAAATAGCTTAGATCAGTTGATTTTTCTTTTTCAATTGAGGTATAAATAACATATAACATATTAGTTTCAGGTGTACAGCATTATGATTTGATATTTATATATACTGTGAAATGATCACCACAGTAAGTCTAGTTAATCTTTTTTGTGATAAAGACTTTTAAGATCTATTTATTCTCTTAGCAACTTTCAAATATATAATGCAGTATTATTAATTATATTCACCATGCTATATATTATATCCTCATGACTTATTTTATAATTGGAGGTTTGTACCTTTGAGGCCCCCTTCACTTATTTTGCCCTCCCCAATGCCACCCCCCACCCCCCTGGCAACCACCAATCTGTTTCCTTTATCTATGAGCTTCATTTTTTGTTGTTGTTTTAAATTCCACATATAAATGAGGTCATATGATATTTGTCTTTCTCTGTCTGACTTATTTCACTTAGCTAATGAACTCAGGGTCCATCCATGTTGTCTCAGATGGCAAGATTTCAGTCTTTTCCTGTTTTTGTTTTTTGGTTTTTTTTGCCTACGTAGTATTCCACTGTGTATCTATACCACATTTTCTTCATCCATTCATCCATTGATGGACACTTAAGTTGTTCCCATATCTTGGCTATTGTAAATAATGCTGCAGTGAACATGGCAGTGCATGTATCTTTTAAAATTTATGTTTTCATTCTTCAGATAAATACCCAGGAGTGGAATTGCTAGATCATATGGTAGTTCTATTTTTAATTTTGGGGGGAACCTCAAAAAATATACTGTTTTCCATGGTAGCTACACCTATTTACAATCCCACCAATAGTGCATAAGGGTTTCCCTTTTCTCCTTTTTCTCGCCAATGCTTGTTATATCTTGTCTTTTTGATAATAGCCATTCTGACCAGTGTGAAGTGATATCTCATTGTAGTTTAGTTGTTTTTCAAAGTGTGGTCCCTAGACCACAACCAGCAGCAATAGTATCTCTGAATTTGTTTAAAAAGTACAGGGAATTCCCTGATGGTCCAGTGTTTGGGACTCTCTGCTCAGGGCCCAGGTTCGATCCCTGCTCAGGGAACTAAAATACCACAAGCCGCAGCGCAGCCAAAAAAAAAAAAATTAAAAAATACACATTCTCAGGCACCATTGCAGTCGGCTTATCAGAAACTGGTTTTGGAGCCCAGTATTCTGTTTTAACAAACGTTCCAAGTGATTCTGGTGTAGGTTAAATTTGAGACCCACTGGTTTAGATCTTTAAGAACCCATCCTGTCTAGGCATGGAGCCAGCCTTCTCAGAAGCACATGGCTGAAAAGATACCTTAGCAAAATCAAAACTGTATTAGGAAGAAGGTGTGGAGATGTATGCTGAGTAAGACAACCAATGAAATAGGCTGTCCTTTGCATGGTGCATGTGTGTATATTTTTAAAAATCTCATTTAAACCACATTTTGGTATGCATATATTTCTAATTCTAGAAAATTCGGCTGGAAGTAATGATAGGTTTTCAAAAGAGCACCCCACTACCACCAAATTATCTAATGCTGTTGGTGTGTGCAGAGGGAGCGCAGGGATGGGGGTTGGCGACCACAGTTCACTATGTATATAATTGAACTAAAGCTGGTGTGGAGATGGGTATAGTGTGCCTACAAGGGACTGTGGGAGAGAGATCTTAGGGTAAGTGTGGTGGAGCTGGTGGGGGAGTTAGGGGGGTGACTGGTATGAGTGGCACGGCAGGGTGGATATTCATCAGGGGGTGTGCTGTGTCTTGTGCATGCACATGCTGGAATGTGCAGGAAGGAGATGGGGGGGGTGTGGGTATGGTGCAGCGTTGTGTATACTAGAAAGGTAGCTGTGTGTGTGTGAAGGGTGGCATTGTGTGCACAGCTTTGTGTGTACACACAACAAGGTAAAGGGGGAGGAGCAGTCTTAGCTTAAAATGGAAGAAATATTCAGTGTATCATATGGCATTGATATTCTAGTTAAAATTGAGGTAATCTAGGTGATTATAGTTTATAGTCATAATAATATTTAATCTTAAAAATTCACTTATATTCAGGATACCCCTGGTTAGTGAAGTATACATAGGCATAGTAAATATAAGTACTTTTTCAAGAAACTAGATGTTAGAAAATGCAGTTTAAAAATGGACTGTGTTAATACTAAAAGGAATTTTCAGATCACACTGAATATCTGTATAGGCTTTATTTGTAGTAGATTGGCTTCATTTTTACATAGTCATTCTAAAAGTTTGAGGATTGAAGGGTCCTCAAAGGATGTTTTACTGCTTAAAAAATACATGTAAGATGAAATTTTATAGGACTCTTAGATGTAAATAAGGAACAGAATTTTATGACTGTATGAGCAAATAGTAAAATGTTAATTGAAATCATTTGTGTACTTTGGGAGGGACTCTGGAAACTGTATTGATTACTTTTTTATGACTGGGTTATTTTTAGTATATTTCTTAGTGTACTGGTATTTGGAAATACATGCTCTGTATCTTTAAGCTTTTGAATCCTTTCTCTGCACATTTGGGTACAGTGCAACCAAACTTAAACATGGGAAATCCTCTCTTCCCTCCCCAGCTTTACAGTCTCCACTCAGGACTATCTTTGCAATGGATACTACTTAGTGATTAGCTCTCTGTCTTGTCAATCAAATCTTTGTCTCCAGCAAACTGTTTTGTCACTGTAGTAGGGCTCTTGTGCTAGAAATGTATTTTTGACAGAGGAAGAATGCTTTCTAAAACAGTTCTTAGGAGATTTGATGTAACTTAATTTGCCCTGGAAAGGAAATGTCTCGTCTCTGGTATGGGAAAAAGGGGAGAAGGCATCAACCAATTAATCAAAAATATACTCTGGTAAATCTTAGTCGATGATTTCAGTTTCTATATTTATTAGTCTTTGTATGGTGACATTCTGAAAAATTGTATAATTTAAAAGTTTAAGTATAGAGAATATTTATAGAATACAAAATTGTATGATTATAAAAGCATACCTTAATTTAAGCTATTTCTGCTAATCATAAATATCTTCAAAAAGGAAATGAATAAGGGACTGTAATTTTGGTTTGTGGAAGTGTTTTGGTTTTCGTGTTCTACATCAACAGGAAGTTATCAAACCTTTCTTACTGCCTTAATTTTTAATTTAACTTTGTAGGAAAATATTTGGAATTTTTGTTTTGCTTAAAAATAAATTTAGTAGAACTATCTTAGTGAATTAACTTTAATTTTTATTGACTGGATCCCAGACTAAATACATTTATAATTTTGTGTTTTAAGACTATTATTTTAGCAATCCAAGAAAAGTCTTTCTCAAGCTATCCAAAAAGTTTCAAGCATTGTTGCCTAATACAGAATGATAATGATACTCTATGATGATAAATGATACTCTAATTAAGAAATATCTAACTCAACCTTACTAATTTTAAGAATCCTAGATATTTTTCAGTATAAGTATGTATGCATTATTTGTTAGAAAGTGTATTGCCAGTTGTTTTTTCTTTGGTAATTTAAGATTATATCTTGCCTTATGAATATTAATTTTATTTTTACTGAGATTATAGATGGTTTAAATGAGACTAGACATATACTTAGAACCGGGAGTGACTTTGGAAGATGCCCCCAAAGCAGCTTGCCACCCTTAAATGTTAAACATGTAAAAATATCAAAATGATTTCCATTGGTGGTGGTGTAATTTGGCTGGAGAGTACTTTTTTATGTCTTTTTATTTTTAAGTTGAATGATTTCAAGTTTTTGTTTATGAAACATCAGCACAGAGTGGTTTAGGCATCTGAAATGATTGGATTTGTTAAAATTCTGATCAGGTTATCAGATTAGCCAATTAACATAGCTTTTTTTTTTTTTAAACCAAGAACAGTGATGCTATGCATGTATTTTTTTGATTTGCAGTTTGAATTAACATTTATCATTAGTTTGCTAATACTGTAATATAGTTTAATTTATTACAAATACAGGCAAAATGTGGATATTTTGAACTTTATAGTTCAAAATATATATATATATATTTATATATATATATAGACCAACTTTATATATATATATATAGAGAGAGAGAGAGAGAGACCAACTTGATAGGTCATTATAATGTACATCACACACTTACAGTCACCAATTCCTTTTTAACCTCATAGGAAGCTGTTATGTTATTTTTTCAGATATGAGAGTGTGCTTCTCACTGGTCCTCAGCTCTGCGCATAGAGTTTATATATGTTGTTTCACTTAACCTTCACAATAACCTTGCAAAGTCAGTAGTATTACTTCCCATTTTAAAGGTGAAAATTCATATCGAGTGTTTTACTGAACTAAGTTGTCATGGAGCACAGAGACAGCTAGACCCTAGCATATTCATTACCTCGCCAGGATGTCTTTGAGAGCTTTATAAAATGGTACAATACATTATGATGTGTCTTGGTGTGTAGACAAGCGCAAGTCCCAGTTTTCTAGCTGTTTTCCTTGCTTTGGAGTAGAAATCCTAGAAGCTGTAGGGTAGGAGAAAGGCTTAAGGAAATACAAATTAAAATGATAGCAGTTCTTTTACTTGTTTTGTAGATTGAAATTTCCTCTAAGATTCTGCCAGAGAGGGAGCTCTTCCACTTTAAAACTGAAAATAAAAAATAATTTTTCTAGGAGTATAACAAATATTTTAGAACAAATAAAATTTCTCATTTTTGGACTTCGTATTTTGTAACTTCTTACAGTTCTTCATAACTTTACTCAACTGATTAGTAGAATGGTATTACTTAAGTAATAAATAGTCTTATAGCTAGTATTGATATGGCCATATATTTATGTAAACTAGGACAGTTTTCTAAATGCTCAGTAACTGTGTGTTAATCAGAGATAGATTATTTGCATTTTGTAAATGAATTAAAGTCTCAAAGATAATAGGACTAATAGTTAGAATATGCTCCAAAATATATGGAATAAAGTTAAACCTTTGCCAGTTAGCTTGGGTGAGAACCATGTTGATGAAACATGCTTAACTTTATCTTTTCCTTATGTTTTTTATTGAGGTATAGTTGATTTACAGTATTGTATTATTTTCAGGTGTACAACATAGTGATTCAAAATTTTTGTAGATTATAATCCATTGATAATTATTATAAAATACCGGCTATGTTCCCTGTGCTGTACAATATATACTTGTAGCCTATTTATTTTATACATAGTAGTTTCCGCATCCTAAACCCCTACCCCTGTATCACCTCTTTCCACTGATAACCATTAGTTTGTTCTCTATATCTGTGAGTCTGTTTCTTTTTTATTATATTCACTAGTTTATTTTTTAGATTCCACCTATAAGTGATAACATACAGTATTCGTTTGTCTCTAACTTATTTCACTAAGCATAATACCCTCTAGGTTCATCCATGTTGTTGCAAATGGCAAAATTTGGTTTTGTTTTTTATGTTTTTTTGTTTTTTGTTTTTTTATTTTTTTAAAAAAATTTTGTTTTTACTACTACTGAGTAGTAGTCTGTTTTATATGTATATACACCACAGTTTTAGGCATTCATCTGTTGATGGACACTTAGGTGACTTCCATATCTTGGTTAAATTGTAAATAATTGTAAATAATGCTGTTAGGAAAATTGGAGTGCATATATCTTTTCTAAGTGTTTTTGTTTTCTTTGGGTATATACCCAGGAATAGAATTGCAGTTCTCTTTTTAGTTCTCTGAGGAACCTCCATTTTGTTTTCCACAATGGCTGCACCAATTTATATTCCCACCAAAAGTGTGCCAGGGTTCCCTTTTCTCCACATCCTTGCCAGCATTTGTTAATTTGTGTTCTTTTTGACGATACCCATTTTGACAGGTGTGAGGTGATATCTCATTGTGGTTTTGACTTGCATTTCCCTGATGATTAGCAATGTTGAGCATCTTCTCATGTGCCTGTTGGCCATCTCTAGGTCTTCTGTGGAAAAATGTCTATTCTGGACTTCTGTCCATATTTTAATTGGGTTTTTTGATACTGAGCTATATGAGCTGTTCATGTATTTTGGGTATTAACCACTTATCAGTCATATTATTTGCAAGTGTTTTCTCCCATTCAGTAGGCTGTCTTCGTTTTGTCAATGGTTTCCTCTGCTGTGCCAAAGCTTTAAATTTAGTTAGGTCCTGTGTGTTTATTTTTGCTTTTGTTTCCTTTGCCTGAGGAGATGGATCCAAAAAAATAATTCTAAGATTCATGTCAAATAGTGTTCTGCCTAGTAGTTTTCTTCTAGTAATTTTATGGTTTCTGGTCTTACATTTAGTTCTTTAATCCATTTTGAGTTTATTTTTGTATATGGTGTGAGAAAATGTTCTAATTTCATTCTTTTACATGCAGATATCTAGTTTTCCCAGTACCATTTATTGAAGAGACTGTCTATTCCCCACTGTACATTCTTGCCTTCTTAGTCATAGATAAATTGACCATATGTGGGTTAATATTTGTGTTCTCTGTTCTGTTCCATTGATCTATGTGTCTGTTTTTGTGCCACTACCATACTGTATTGATTACTATAGCTTCTTAGTATAATCTGAAGTCAGGGAGTGTGACACCGCCAACTTTGTTCTTCTTTCTCAAGATTGTTTTGGCTATTTGGGGTCTTTGGTGTTTCCATACAAATTTTTAAAATATTTGTTCTAGTTCTCTGAAAAATGCCATTGGAATTTTGATAGGAATTGCATTGAATCTGTAGATTGCCTTGGGTAGTATAGTCATTTTAACAATATTAATTCTTTCAATCCATGAACACAGTGTATCTTTCCATCTGTTTGTGTCATCTTCAATTTCTTTCATCAGTGCACTACAGTTTTTCAAGTATAGGACCATTACCTCCTTAGGTAAGGTTATTCCTAAGTATTTTATTATTTTTGATGTGATGGTAAATGAGATTGTTTCCTTAATTTCTCTTTCTGTTAGCTTGTTGTTGGTGTATAGAAATGAAATAGATTGCTGTATATTAATTTAGTATCCTGCAACTTTACCAAATTCATTGATGATCTATAGTAGTCTTTTGGTGGCATCTTAAGGATTTTCTATGTATAGTATCATACCATCTGCAAATAGTGACAGTTTTACTTCTTCCTTTCCAATGTGTATCTCTTTGTTTTTCCCCTTGTTTAATTGCTATAGTTAAGATTTCCAGTACTGTGTTCAATAAAAGTGGCAAGATTGGGCATCCTTGTCTTATTCCTTATCTTAGAGGAAGTGCTTTCAGCTTTTCACCATTGAGTATAATATTAGCTGTGAGCTTCTCGTACATGGCCTTTATTATGTTGAGGTATGTTCCCTCTATACCCACTGTCTGGAATGTTTTTATCATAAATGGTTGTTGAATTTTGTCAAAAGCTTTTTCTGCATCTATCAAAATGGTCATATGGTTTTTATTCTTCAATTTGTTAATGTGGTATATCACACTGATTGATTTACAGATATTGAGCCATCCTTTCATCCCTGGGATAAATCCCACTTACTCATGGTGTATGATCCTTTTAATGTTTTGTTGGGTTCGGTTTTCTAATATTTTGTTGAGGATTTTTGTACCTATGTTTATCATTGATATTGGCCTGTAATTTTTTGTGTGTGTGATATCTTTGGTTTTAGTATCAGGGTAATGCTGGCCTCATAGAATGAATTCAGAAGTGTTCTTTTCTCTGCAGTGTTTTGGAATACTTTGAGAAGGATGGGTGTTAACTCTTTGCTAAATGTTTGGTACAATTCACCTATTAAGCCGTCTGGTCCTAGACTTTTGTTTGATGGGAACTTTTATTACTAACTCAGTTTCATTACTGGTATTTGGTCTGTTCACATTTTCTCTTTCTTCCCGGTTTATGCTTGGGAGATTGTACATTTGTAGGAATTTGTCCATTTCTTCTAGGTTGTCCATTTTATTGTCATATAGCTGTCCACAGTAATCTGTTATGATTTCTCTTCCTTTTTCATTTCTGATTTTATTGAATTGGGACTTCTCTCTTTTTTTCTTGATGAGTCAGGCTAAAGGTTCATCAGTTTTGTTTATCTTTTCAAAGAACCATCTCTTAGTTTCACTAATCTTTTCTATTTTTTTTTTTAGTCTCCATTTCATTTATTTCTGCTTCTATCTTTATGATTTCTTTCCTTCTACTAACTTTGTGTTTTGTTTATTCTTTTTCTAGTTCTTTTAGGTGTAAGGTTAGGTTGTTTATTGGAGATTTTTCTTGTTTCCTGAGGTAAGCTTGTATCGCTATATACTTCCCTCTTTTAACTGCTTTTGCATCCTTTTGATTTTGGATCATTGTGTTTCATATTCATCTGTCTCCAGGTATTTTTTGATTTCTTCAGTGATCCATTGTTTGTTTAGTAGGATATTGTTTAGCCTCCATATATTTGTATTTTTTTTTACAGCTTTTTTTCTTGTAGTCGATTTCTAGTCTCATATCACTCTGGTCAGATTAGATGCGTGATATGATTTCAATTTTCTTAAATTTACTGAGGCTTGTTTTGTGGCCTAGCATGTGATGTATCTTGGAAAATGTTTCATTTGCACTTGAAAAGAATGTATACTCTGCTGCTTTTGGATGCAGTATTCCATATATATCTATTAACTTCATCTGGTCTGATGTGTCATTTAAGGCCAGTGTTTCCTTATTGATATTCTGTTGGGATGATGTAAGTGGGGTGTTAATGGCCTCTGCTATTATTGTGTTACTGTCAGTTTCTTTCTTTATTTATGTTAATATTTTCTGTGTTAGGTGGTCCTATGTTGGGTGCACATATATTTACAGTTGCTATATCTTCTTCCTGGATTGATCCCTTTATCATTATGTAAGGCCCTTCTTTGTGTCTTGTAACAGCCTTGTTTTAAAGTATTTTGTCTGATAGAAGTAGTGCTACCCTGACTTTCTTTTGATTTCCTTTTGCATGGCATATGTTTTTCTATCTCCTCATTTTCAGTCTGTGTGTGTCTGACTTCTTAAGACAGCATATATACAGGTCTTGTTTTTGTATGCATTCAACCACTCCATGACTTTCGATTGGAGCATTTAGTCCATTTACATTTAAAGTAATTATTGATCTGTATGTACTTATTGCCATTTTGTTAATTGTTTTTGCAGTTCTTTTTTGTTCCTTTCTTTTGTTCTCTTCCCTTGTGATTTGATAACTATCTTTAGTGTTACATGCAGATGCCCTTCTCATTTTTGTGTGTGTATCTGTTATAGATTTTTGGTTTGTGGTTACCATGAGGTTTTTATACACACACACACACACACACACACACACACACACACACACACACAGCGAGCAAGCAATCTATATATGTATGTGATTATTTTAAATTGCTGTTCTCTTAATTTCAAATGCATTTCAACAACCCTGCATTTTTACTCTTCTCTCTTCACGTTTACTGTTTTTGACATATTTAACACTTTTTTCTTTTGAGTATCCCTTAAGTGTTTATCATGGATGTAGATGGTTTTACTACTTTTGTCTTTTAACCTTCCTACTAGCTTTTATGCAGTTGATTTACAACCTATTTGCCTTTACCAATGAGCTTTTTTGTTTAGTAATTTTCATGTTTCCAGTTGTGGCCTTTTCTTTTTCACTTAGAGAAGCCCGTTTAACATTTCTTGTAAAGCTGATTTGGTGAACACTTTTACGTTTTGTTTGTCTGTAAAACTTCTAATGTCTCCATCAAATCTGATTGAGAGCCTTGCCAGGTAAAGTTTTCTCAGTTGTAGGTTTTTCCCTTTCATCATTTAAAATATATTGTGCTACTTCCTTCTATCCTGCAGTGTTTCTACTAAAAATTCAGCTCATAGTCTTATGGGAGTTCCTTGTATATAAGTTGTTGCTTTTACCTTGCTGCCTTTAATATTCTCTTTATTTAAAATTTTTGCCATTTTAATTACAGTATGTCTTGCTGTGGTCCTCTTTGGGTTGATCATGTTTGGAACTCTCTGTGTCCTAGACCTGGATGTCTGTTTCCTTTCCTAGGTTAGGGAAGTCTTCAGTGATTATGTCTTCAGGTATTTTCTCTGCCCCTTTCTCTCTTCTTCTGTGACTCCTAGAATGTGAACGTTAGCACACTTGATGTTGTCCTAGAGGTCACTTAGTGTCCTCATTTCTTTTTATCCTTTCTCTTTTTTTCTGTTCCACTTCTGTGATTTCCACTACTCTGTCTTCCAGCTCACTTTTCCATTCCTCTGTATCATTTAGTCGAATGTCGATTCCTTCTAGTGTATTTTTCATTTTACTTTCTGGATTCTTCACCTCTGTTTGGTTGCTCTTTTATATTTTCTAACTCTTTGTTAAACACTTAAGTTTTCTCACTCTGTTAATCTGTTTTTCTCCTGAGTTCTTTGATCATATCATGATCATTCCCTTGGTCCCAGGTCTAGTGCCTGTGTACTGGTTGGTGGGCCCTCTGGTAGGCTGGGCAATGTACAGGGGAGGCTGTGGGCTCAGGGGTTCTTAAGGCAGCCTGTCTGCTGTTGGGTGGCACTGTGTCCCTGCTCAGTTAGTTGCTTGGCCTGAGGCACCTGGTACTGGTGCCTGTAGGTTGGTGGGCAGGGCTGGGTTCAGGTGCTAATAAGGTAATGGGAAGATTCCAAATGGTACTTGCCAGCATTAATGTCCCCATGGTAGAACAAGCTCCCAAAGATGGCTTCTGCCAGTGTATGTGTCCCCAAGGTAAGCTCCTTTTGCCTCCTGCCTCTCCAGGAGACTCTCCAAGATCAACAGGCAGGTCTAACTGAGGCTCCTTTCAAATTACTGCTTCTGTCCCCAGTCCCAGAGTGTGTACGCCCTCTTAAGAGTGAAGTCTCTATTTCCTACAACCCTCTGGGTCTTCCAAAAGGAAGCCCCACTTGCCTTCAAAGTCAAATATTCTGGGGGCTTGTCTTTCCAGCACAGGACCCTTGGGTTTGGGAGCCTGATGTGGGGCTCAGACTCCTTGGGGAGAACTTCTGCAATAATTATTCTTCTGTTTCTGGTTCACCTACCAGGGGTATGGTCTTGACTGTACCATGACTCCACCCCTGCTGCCCATCTTCATTATATCTATAGTTGTAAAAGATCTTTTCTGATAGGTTCTGGTCTGTTTCACTGATAGTTGTTCTGTAAATAATTGTAATTTTGGTGTGCTCATGTACTCAGGGTCTTTCTGCTCAGCCATCCTGCTATGTTTTCTTTATTTTTAAAGGCTGTTTTAGAGTTTATTCTGATAAATAACCTAAACTTTAATCTCTAATCATTTACTTGAAGCTGTTTATATATTTGATATACCCATATACTATATCCTGCCTTTTTAGTGTCTGTCAGTAAATTGTAATTCATGTGAAGGTTATAAGCTCATTTTATAAGGGTATAAGTTTAATCAGATTAAAGTCACAAAATATTAAATAACATCATTTTTTTCTATCAGTACTTCACTGAATTTTCTCATCTTTTCCTTTTTTTGTTGTTTTTAGGCCCTAATATATGACAAGATGAATTTTTTTTTGTATTTTAGGTCTTTATATTTGAAAACACATGACATGATGAATTACTTACATCTGTATAGAAATTAGCTCACAGGTAGAATTTTAAGAACAAATTTAAATGTAAAACTCTTTCCAGGGACCTCAGCTAATGATTATAATACTAATTAAAATATTAATAATTACTTATACTAACACTATACACTTACCATGAGTTTTTTACTTAATCCTCAACGTGTGAAATATTGCTGCTTTCACCTTCATTTTACAAAACAGAGGCATATAACAGCCATACTCTGACCAATAAAGGTCAGAGCTGTGGTTTGAATCCAGGCATTCTATTCTGGCTGTAAGCTGTGCCCTTAAATTCTTTGCTGTACGTGCTCTCAAAATCTTCAGACTATAACTAGGAGAAGGAGATTAACATTTATTTTGTACATTTGCTGTATCATTTTCTACTTTATATATATCTTACACATACTATTATTTATTCCTCATAAAGTGCCTAAGATATGATTATTATTTCCATTTGAAAGACCAGAAATTGAGAGATTAAGTACGGTTGCTCAAGTTCACAAAACTAAAATAATCAGACTTCCTTATCTACCAGTTCTGCATTCGATGGTTCTGCGTTCGATATGCATAGATTATATGCAAATACTGTGCTGTTTTCTATGAGGGACCTGAGCATCCATGGGTTTTGGTTTCTGTGAAGGTTTCTGGAAGCAATCCCTCAGGCATATGTAGGAACGACTATTAAACAGAATCAGAATTAAGACAGAGTTCTACAGCTAAACCTACTATACTATGTTGCCTACCTATAGTACATATTCATGGGAAGTTTTTTCACTAGTGTTTATGCTTATTGTATAAAACATCTTACTAATTATGTCACAACATAATTGAAAAAAGGACATATACACATATATTCAGTGTAGAATATTTTTTCTTTATTTATTTGACTTAGTAGTTGAAAAGCATATTTATTACATATGTAAGTTGTGAGACATAATGATAAAATGAATATTTGCGATCACACTCACTCATTCACTACCCAACTTAAGAACTAAAACGTTACCAGTGAAAGTGCATCATCCTATGTGTTCTTTCTCTATCTCACCTCATGTCAACTCCAAATTGGTAACTACCTCCCTGAATTTTGTGTTTGCCTGGTTTTTTTCCCTGTTTTTCTTTAATTAATAGATTTTATTTTTTAGAGATTTTAGATTTACAGAAAAATTGAATGGGAAGTACAGAGAGCTCCCATATACCCCTTTCTCTCCAAACACAGTACCCCTGTTATTTACATCTTGTATTAATGTGGTACATGTTATAATTTATGAGCTAATACATATTATTATCACCCAAAGTCTGTAGTTTACATTAGGGTTCATTCTTTGTGTTACACGTTCTATGGAATGACATGTATCTGCCATTACAGGATGATACAGTGTAGTCTCACTGCCTTCAAAATGCCCTGTGCTCCATCTGTTCATCCCTCCTTCCCTCCACCTGAGAACCACTGATGTTTTTAATCTTTCTATAGTTTTGCCTTTTCCAGAGTATCATCTAGTTGGAATCGTATCATATGTAGCTTTTTCATATTGGCTTCTTTCAGTTAGTAAAATGCATTTAAGTTTCCTCCCTGTCTTTTCATGGCTTGATAGCTCATTTCTTTTTAGTGCTGACATTTAATATTCCATTTTCTCAGTGTACCACAGTTTGTCTATTCACCTATAGAAGGACATTTTGGTTACTTCCAAGTTTTGACACTAATACTAAATAAAAGGTTGTTATAAACATTCATGTGCAGATTTTATGTGGACCTAAGTTTTCAGCTCATTTAGGTAAATACCAAGGAGTGTGACTGCTAGATTGTATAATAAGAGTATGTTTAGTTTTGTAACAGAAACTGCCAAACTGTTTTCCAAAGTGACAGTACCATTTTGTGCTCTACCAGCAATGAATGAGAGTTCCTGCTGCTCTGCATCCTCACCAGCATTTAATATTGTCAGTGCTTTCATTCTAAATAGGTGCGTAGTGGTATCCCATTGTTGTTTTAATTTGCATTTTTCTGATGACATATGGCATAGAGCATCTTTTCATATTCTTACATGTCCAGATCTTTAGTTCATGTTTTGTTTGTTCTCTTGTTGTTTTTTAAGAGTTCTTTGTATATTTTGGATAACATATTTATCAGCCATGTATTTTGCAAAGATTTTCTCCCAGTCTGTGGATTATTTTTTTATTCTCTTGACAGTGTCTGTTACAGAGCAGACGTTTTTAATTATAATGAAATCCAACTTACTAGTTTTTTTTATGGATCATGCTTTTGGTGTTCTATCTAAAAATGCATCTTCAAACCCATGTTCACCTAGATTTTTTTCTGTATTATCTTCTAGTTGTTTTATACTTTTGCATTTTACATTTAGGTTGATGATCCATTTTGAGTTAATTTTTGTGAAAAGTATAAGGACTTTGTCTAGATTAACTTTTTTGTGTGTGGTTGTCCAGTTGTTCCACCACTATTTGGTAGAAGACCATCCATTCTTCATTGCATTATCTTTGCTTCTTTGTCAAAAATCAATTGACTGTACTTGTGTGAGTCTATGTGTAGGTGCTCTCTTCCATTCCACTGATCTGTTTGTTCTTTTGCCAGTATCACAATCTTGATTACTTTATAGCAAGTCTTGAAGTTGAATAGTGTCAGTCATTCAGTTTTGTTCTTTTCCTTCATTACTGTGTTGGCATTGGGATCTTTCTACATAAACTTTAAATAATCAGTTTGCCTATATCCACAAAGTAACTTGGTGGGATTTTTATTGGAATCATGTTGAGTCTATAGACCAAGTTGGGAAAAACTGATCTTGACAGTATTGTCTTCCTATCCATATATATGAACATGGAATATCTCTTCATTTATTTAAATCTTCTTTGATTTCTTTCTTCAAAATTTTGTACTTCATGTATTTCATTTTTTTCTGTACTAATATAAATAGTATGGTTTTACATTTCAGATTCCAGTTACTCATTGCTGATATATAGAAAAGCAGTTGACTTTTGTATATAACCTTACATCCTGCAAGCCTACTATGATTGCTTATTAACTCCAGTAGTTTTTGGATGATTCTTTAGAATTTTCTTAATAAACAATTATGTCATCTGCTAAGAGTTTTATTCCATCCTTTCCAATCTGTATACCTTTTATTTCCTTTTCTTGTTTTACTGTATTAGCTAGGTCTTCCAGTACAATGTTGAATAGGAGTGGGAAAGTATTTCGTTTTTCACCATTATGTATGATGTTGTAGGATTTTTTCGTTAGATGTTCTTTATCAAGTTGCAGGAGTTACCCTCTATTTCTAGGTTGCCGGGAGTTTTTATAATGAATGTTAGATTTTGACTAATGCTTTTTCTGCATCTATTTATGTGTAATGGATTATATCAGTTGATTTTCAAATGTTGAAATCCCTTGCATATCCCTTGCATACCTGGAATTAAATCCCACTTGGTCACTGTATAGATATCTTTTTTATACATTGTTGGATTCAATTTGGTAATATTTTGTTGAGGTTTTTTTGCATGTATGTTCATGAGAGATATTGGTCTGTAGTTTGTCTTTCTTACAATGTCTTTGTTTATTTTTTATTAGGGTAGTGCTGGCCTCATAGAATGAATTGGGAAGTATTTTCTCTGCTTCTGTTTTTCTCGAAGAGATTGTAGAGATTTAGTATAATTTCTTCCTTAAATGTTTAATTGAATTCACTAGTGAATCTATCTGGATTCACTGAAGATGCTCCAGAGCTAGAGATCATACCACTTTGGGTTTCTTTGTAAGTACAAAATCAGCTGCCGTGGTGTATGCATTTTTGCTTTGCAAAAGTCAATATAATTATATTGGCCAGAATGAAAATCTGTTCAGTTTTTCCTTTTTTCTATGATCATGTCTGTCATAGTGCTCAGCAATTTTGCATAGCTTTTCATAGAGTTACCTTGATGCTTACTGGTAGCTAATTCATTTTACTTGGCTAGAACTGGGCCTGGTACTTTCTGTTTTGCAAGGCTATTAATTACTAATTCAATTTATTTAGTAGATATAGGGCTGTTCAGATGATTTGTTTCTTCTGTGTGAGTTTAGTGGTTTGTGTCTTTCAAGGAATTGGTCCATTTCATCTAGGTTTTCAAATTTGTAGGTATAGAGTTGTTTATAATATTCCTTTATTTTCCTTTATTATCAAAAATGATGGCCTGTCTTCATTTATGATATAATTTATTTGTGTGTTCTTTTTCTTATTTTAGTTAGCCTGGCTAGAGGTTTATCAATTTTATTGATCTTTCCAAAGAACTGGTTTTTGGTTTTGTTGAGTTTTCTCTATTGATTTTCTGCTTTCTGTTTCACTGATTTCTACTCTGATTTTTTTCTATTATTTCTTTTCTTCGACTTCAGACTTAATTGACTCTTCTTTTTCTAGTTTCCTAAAATGGAAGCTGAGATGATTGATTTTAGATCTTTCTCTTTTCTTACATGTGCATTCAGTGCTATAAATTTTCCTCTTAATTCCTGCTTTCACTGTATCCCAAAATTTTGGTAAGTTATATTTTTATTTAGTTCAGAATATTTTAAATTTCTCCCAAGACTTTAATGATTATGTGTTAATTAGCAGTGTGTTGTTCTAAAGTAATTTGGGATTTTCGCACTATTTCTCTGTTACTGATTTCTAGTTTAATTTCATTGTGGTCTGAGAGCATACTTTATGATTTATATTTGTTAAGGTATGTTTAATGTTCCAGAATGTGTTCTGTCTGAGTGAATGTTCCATGTGAGCTTGAGAAGAATATGTATTCAGCTGTTGTTGGATGGAGTATTCTATACATGTCAATTAGATCCAACTAATTGAGAATACAGTTCAGCTATGTCCTTACTGATTTTCTGTCAGATTTGCAAATTACTGATAGAGGAGTTTTGAAGTCTCCAACTATAATAGTGAATTAATATATCTCAAGATTATGTAATGAGTGTTCTTTTCCCCTGATATGCTGTGGGGAAAACAAGATTATTCCCTTTTTGTGAGAGTCACTTCTTACATTTATTGTTCTATGAGGCTAGTATAATATACACATATTGTAATTGAATGGTTTTGAGTAGTTAACAGGTTTTTTTTTTTTTGACTAAAAGAACAGTGAATATATCTGCCTTCTTATGAAATTCTATGTGAGTCATCTGCAGATATACTTAACAGGATGTAATTTTAAATATAAAAGATTTCTTCAAATCAAAACTTCAGTAATGTGTTCTGTTTTTTATTCATTCGGGATTTAATCCTTTTTTTCCCTCTTAATTCTACTTTCTAGTTACCTAATTTATGATTCTCTATTTGCTCCTTTTATATTTTATTTAAGTCACAGAAGTGTATTTTGAAAACAGTAGTTTTAATTTAAGGCAAAAAGGAGTAAAGTTTTAACATAATCCAGGTCTTATTTTGTGATAAGACTTTGTCATATATTATGAAATATAGAACAGAATGTTATGTAAGTTCAGGATGCTGTTGTATGCCCTTTTTTGTTAGCTACAACAGCTCAACTTTAATTTCCTCCTTTTTAAAAATATTTTTGGATTCCAAAGTAAATATAAATGGCATTGTTAAGTAACATTTTTCTTTCTACCCCATCTTCCTTTACTAAGGAATAAAAGTAAGGCATAAGTGAGAAATAAAAATTGCACATTCACAGATATCTTTTTTAGTCTGCAAGGCACTTGGGGGAAAGGTTTTTGGCTTGTTTATGGTATAATCTCAGGAGGAAATACTGGAATATCCTGGAAGGAGGACTGTTAGACCAATGTTAGACTGAAGCTCTTTTCTTTCTAGGACAGCATGTTCTTATTCATGGGATTTGCAGCAACTATACATTTCCTCTATTTTCAGCTTCTGTTCTGGTTGTTGTTGTTATTAGTCTCTTTGTAATAGAGATGGGTAGGTTTATTTCTGCCTTCACATTTGTAATTTGTTGAAAATAAATGCTCTCTTTGTGAGAGTCCTTTGTGAAAAACTGAAGAGACTAGAGAGTAGCACTTAATTCTGCAGAGGGTAGTTCATAGTACTTAGTTTCTGCAGATGGGATTTAGCAGTATAGGCAAACCGCTTTGCTCCTCAGGAAGCAAAAGGTCTTGATTTCCTCAACTGTGTACCTTTAATAATTGGGAGTGTGATACAGGACATTTTGTAGCAATCTGTCCATTTTCCACTTAGGTTTAATCTTTTGGGTAAAGTAATACATTCTGTACATGGAGTATGATTTACCAAGGGGTTAAAAATTAATTTGAGACTAATTCCAGATCCACCATATATACTAGGAATCTATATCTCTTTATTCATTTATTTTGAGAGGAGGAAGTATATTTCTCTAGTTGAGGCAGGAGATAGATGGGCCCCAGGCTGAGCAGCTGGAGTTTATCCCCTGTGGACAGATTCTCCAAGATGAATACAACAGCAGGAGGAAGGAGAAGCTAAGACCTGCCCAGATGAAAGATAAAGGGACCACATATTTCTCGTTCTCAGAGTCAAGGAGACCTTTCCCACTACACATGCGCAGAAAGGCTCCACAGAGGCCAAAAAGGGAGGGGGCGTCACCCCATAGTAAGTGATGTCAACCTACCCATAGGCCTCTTCTCTAGAATTCCATCTCGGCTAAGAGATGCACATGCACACGTGGGAGGACCCTGAGATAAACCAATTACAGACCCAGAACCAGGCAAAGCAAGATAATTGGCCAAAGGGAACCCAGAAGAAATGTCCCATACAAGTGAGGTAAACTACTACGCGCACACAACTCTCGACTCTGAGTCTGCCCACGTGAGTCTGTTCATACGTACCCTTTTTCCTCCTGATAAATGCTTTACTTTTTTCACTGCTTTTCATCTCTGGGAATTCATTTCTACAAAGCCGACGAGCCAGGGACCTTGTTGCTGGCCACTGTCCCTGGTGGTCTAGTGGCTAGGATTCAGCGCTCTCACTGCCGAGGCCTGACTTAAGTCTCTGGCCGGGGAACCGAAATCCTGCTTGAAGCTGCTGCAGGCTGAGGCCACCCCAAGATCATAGTCATTTGATTTCAAATCCTTTTTCTTTATTAGTTCACCTACTCTTTTGACAATATTGTATATTATCATTCATCACAGCATGAGTAAATATTTAAAGGTAAGGAAGTGGTGAGTTTATAAGTTCCAGAAAGGAATACAGTTCAAAAAAAAAAAAAAAATGAATGAGGAAAGTAGATTTGTGACATTAAAGAAACTATGACTACCAGATGTTATAAGCTTATACTTATGATGCCAGTTTATGGTTCCCTCACTGATGATTCCTACTCTAAGTGATGTTGATACAATTAGATTATAACTGATCCGTTTTGTGAGCAAATTCAATTTTACTTTCATCCAGGAACTGTGTTTTATATGGTAAAAGGAAGAGCTTTCAGTGTAAGATCAGTGTTGAGTAGAGGAATAGAAAGAATGCAGAGGAACAGTTAAGTCATATAATTTGAAAATGCTTGTCTAGGAAACTCTCGATTAGACTGAATGCCATAGGAAGAAGGAAGAAAGGTATAACTGGTCATTAAATATTTTGTAGAGATTTCTTTTGCTGGTCTTAGAAAAGCAAGCTGTGATTTTAATTTTTTTTACTTTTAGTACCTAATTTTTCTTTCATCTTTATTGAAAATTCTGTTCTTAATTGAAAAACCTTTAATATTTTTAAATTAAACTTTCAAAATAGACAAAATATATAAAATAGTTGAGTTCTTAAAACTGAAATACTTTAATATCAAAAATAAAAACCAAAAATAAATATGGAGACTCTTCAACATTATCCTTTAGTCCTTAGGGTGATTGATGGAAAATTAAGTAAAAGTAGTGTTAACCCCTGTTTAGTCTGTGGTGGGCACTATACTCAATCCTCTATGTGCATTTCATTTCTTCATTTTATTTACACAAAAACCCTATTTAGTATGTACTATTATTATTTCCACTGTTTTATGGAGAAATAGATAAGGAAGGGGGAAAACCTAGGTCCATCTGATTCCCCAGAGCTTGAAATCATAACTACTTTGGGTTTCTTTGTAAGTAGAGAGTCAGCTATCATATTGCAAGCATTCTTGCTTTTCAAAAGTCAATCTAATAATAATGGCCAGAATGGAAAATCTGTTCAGTTTCTTTTCCTTTTTTCTATTCTCATGTCTTTCATTGCTTTCAACAACTTTACAGCTCTTCATAGAAGTAGCTAATGCGTTTTAGTTGACTGGAACAAGAACCTTTTAAAACCTAGGTTAGTTTAAAAATCTAAACCTTTTATGGGTCAGTTGGTTTAACTGCATTTTGTGACCAGAACCTCTACACATAATTGATTGATCACAAGAGGAATTTGTCATAAGTCAGGAGAATTCAACACACATTTATAGCACCACCAGAGTTCACTATATTATGCTTACTGTTTTGGGAATTATGTCATGATCTGAAAAAGCTGTAGCTGTTGTGTCAGTCTGAGGAAACTTGTCTGTTTTCATGGGCTTTTTATAATAATATTTATCTGTCAGACATGGCTTTCAAATTCAGCACCGTGCAAGAGACTGGTCTAGACAATTACAGAAGATATAGAATTTCCCTTAGAAATTTAGAATGTAGGAAGGTCGTTACATTTTAGTCACAAATAACTGCTACAGTACCAACTACAAAGAATTACTGTAGAGGAAAGGCAAAAACTTTCAGTTTAGGATCATTTAGAAAGACTAAGTGGACATGCCTGAGAGTGCTATTAGATATGCTTTTAAAAATCTAATTTTCTATTTCTGGAGCTTATTTTTCTTACTGTCTTAGGTTTTAAAATGTACTTCATATCTTTTTCTTGCTCCCCCACTTCTCTGTTCTGATACAGATCATATAGCACGGGTACGTTTGTTACCTTTGCCTAGAAGAAATTTTTCCAGCATTGCCATTAGGATGTAACCTTTGAGTTAAAACTGATTTGAAGGGGAGAGTTGAAACTACCATTTTCTTTGTAAACTGCAAGACAGTTAGATTTTAGATGTTATCTTTGATATTAGCAAAGCATGTTATGTTTTATATAGTGTTTCTTTTATAAAGGACTGTAATTCTATTTATTCAGTCAAATTCTGTCTATATGAAACTTAAGTTGTGTACTAGTAGTTATAAATAAACCTTAAGTTGTGTACTAGTAGTTAGTTGGATGTAGTAGTTAATAAGTTAAATTCATTCATGTGTATGTCACCGTAGTTTAATATATAAATCTCTTGGATTTTCAGCATGGAGTGGGGAAAGAAATCCTGATTACAGTTCTCTTTCCCATTTAAATTTCTCCAATTTTTGTTTTGTTTTGGCTGTTTTTCTCAACTGTCAGTGGAATTATTGTCTTCCTGTCTCCATATTCAGGTAGTGTCAGTGGCTGAGTATCACCGCAGGATCGATGCTCTAAATACTGAAGAACTGCGCACACTCTGCAGACGTCTCCAGGTGCCCCCTTCAGTAGTTTAAACCCCTCCAGAGATTGAATATTCCCTGTTTTCAGTGTCTTTTGTCAGGGCAAATCTCTTTTTTGAAGGATTCGTTTTGACTGCAGCACTAAAATACGCCATCAGAAAATTCCTTTTGTATTAAAGAGTACAGTATTGCCTTGAAGAGCTGTAGGACTTTCTTTTCTGGCATCTTTTCATTTGAAAAATGTTCAGAGGAATTTTCTGTTATTTTAGAACTGTTCTCAGTACTGTATTTCTTAGATTGATGAGGAGTTTTCATTTTACATTGGAAGAATGTCTTGGGTTTGAGGTAGAATCTTTACTAAATGGAATCCGAAAGATGTACTATGGGAAGATGTTTTAAAATTTAACGGATAGCAAGGTTCTCTTCTTTAAGGCTATTTCAGTTGTATCAACCCTACATCAAATATCATAATGAGATGAATTGTTTTTCTCCTTAGGTTTTCCTGGTTGGTATTAGAAATACTTTGGAATAGTATAGATTAGGCACTACAACTAGATAAATTGTTTAAAATTCTGTGAAATAATCTTTGTGATTTTTCAGGAATAAGAACTATATATTTGACCTCATTTTTCAGCTTGGTGTATTATTGTGTGTTTTCCTCTTCTTAATGAGATATGCTTTCATGGCTTTGCTAGAACTCCTGAATTTTTTTATTTTCTTTTAATGCTTCTCATGCTGCCTTGGATATTTTTTAACCTTTCACATCATCAAAATAAGGGTAAAACATGATGATGATGTGAAAGAATTAATATAGTTTTCATCAAAAAACAATACAGTTCTAGAACATGTATTGGTTGAAAATATATGTTGTTTAGGTTTGGTAAGAAATCTGTTAAAGGAACAAAATTTAGCAAGATTTCATTCCTGCGTGGAATCACAGTCGTCGAGAATTGCTGCATTTTAGTTATCTGCTGCAATAGAATTCTGTTTTCCAAATTAAAAGTTTCATTTCATATATTTTATTTTCTAATATTACTGCATTTTATATATTAAAATAAAATTAATATGAAAAAGTGCCAACAGAATAAATTGTACAGGAATTTAAGTTAATCAACGTTTCTGTCACTTTAAGAATATCACTGTTGTTTCATATATTTTATTTTCTAATATTATTCCATTTTACATATGAAAATAAAATTAATAGGAAAAAGTACCAACAGAATAAATTGTATAAGAATTTGTTTTGATTTAATCAACATTTTATCATTTACGAATATCAGTGAGATCATTTCCATCAAGAAAAGCATACATACTTTTTAGTGCATCAAATTGTTCTAATTTAAAAATAGGTTTGTGAAAAAGTTAACTTTTAAATGTATTGTTTGGTTCAGCTAGATAAAAAAATTTCATGTTTAGAAAGTAAAAATTAAAAAGGCATTTCTAAAACTAATGAAAACCTTTTCAGTGAAGCAGATAAATTCACATACACATGCAGACCAATGAAACATTATCCTTTTTTTTTGTACTATTTTTTAAATTAAAATTTTGGCACCCAGGAAGTTTTCTTAATTACTTTTGGCAAATTTTATGTTAACCGTGAAAAAATATTCTCACATATTTTAAATAGCACAGATAAAAAGCAAGCTAGCTGGCTCATTTTTTGCCCTTGAACAGAAAAATTAAAGTTTCCATGCAACTTACCTCTTTTTACCAGAAATGTGGAGTTTATCATTCAATACCTGTCCTTCCTCATGTAGTAGATGAGAAAAATGTCTGCTTATAAAAAAACTTTTTCTGCATTGGACATGCCATTGTTATTAGATGGAGCATCTTTTGCCTATTCTAAAATCCTAAATTAAAGCTTTAGCCACCTTTTTTAAGGTATAAGGTTTTATTTCTCTCAAAAGGCTAAAATTTTTGAAGGTTGGTTGCCGTTCTGTATTAATATGTTGCTGCTGTTTACTTCTTTAGATTACTACAAGGGAAGATATAAATTCAAAGCAGGTTACTCCAGTGAAAGCAGACCTGGAATCTGAATCTTTTCGACCAAACCTAAGTGATCCCAGTGAACTCTTACTGCCAGATCAAATTGAAAAGGTATGACATACCCACATATGTGCCTTTCTGAGTATGTGCCATGAGAATAAAATACCCTATTTTCAGTTGTTTTGAAAACTGAAGAAGCAGGGCTGCTGTTCCTAGTCTTAGTCTTCAATGCAGAGAAAGTAAACAAAATATAACAGCTAGCTGTAATAGAAGATATTAGGAGGTTTGGGTAAGCAGACATTAAAATAAATAACAGTAGCAATTTAGGTGAGACAATATAATGGCCAGTATTTAATTTCTTATTGTGTGCCAGTTACTTGCTTTATATGGGCAATCTAATGTAGTTGTTGCAGCCCCTGTAGGAGTTGGATGCTCTTATTGTCACATTTTGTAAGTGAAGAAACGTGGGTGCAGAGAGGTTACATAAATGTTCAAAGCCATACAGTTATAACATATTGAAGCTTGATTTCTAATTCTGATAGTCTGCCTCTGGATTTGAGAGGTTATTAATAATCAAGCTAACAGTTCATCAAATATTTTTGTTAATTTGATACAGAGGATGCAAACAATAAGTAATCCATGTTTCTTGACTCTATTCTAATCTGTATATTGTTTGGTATGACTGTTTCTTTTCCTAATGAACAATTAATATTTCATACTGAGAAATGTACAGTTATTCTAAAAGCATCTCAGTATCTTTGACAATGATATTTTCTACTGTTATTTTTGTAGGCTGCATTTTATGAAGTACTATTAAATTCCAACTGGATTAGTATCGTACAGATTAACAATAAGCAGCTATTGAGTATGTGTTAACAATTTATTTTTCAAAGCTTACCAAGCATCTTCCACCAAGAACAATTGGCTATCCATGGACTCTTGTTTATGGTACTGGGAAGCATGGTACAAGCTTGAAGACCCTTTATCGAACAATGACAGGTTTAGACACTCCAGTGCTGATGGTGATTAAAGACAGTGATGGGCAGGTATGAAAAATAACAACCTTACCTTTTAAGAGATGGTAGTAACAGTAATGTTAGCATATTCTTTTGATAAAAATTTTCATTAGTACATTTTATTAAGTTTAACTGGTAATTATTGAGTGCTTTTGATATGCAAGGCAATGCTGAGTCCTACAGAGGTATAGATATGAGCATGAATAATTAAACAGTTCCTGCCTTCAAAGGAATTACAGTCTAGTAGAAAAGAATACTAAAGTATGTGAGTATCTCTAAAGCCAAGCAAAATATGCCCAGTATAGTTAGAATCTGTAAAAAGTAAAAGGGGTGTTTAGATTGTTCATTCCTATCTGAGGGAGATAAGAATGGGGTTCCAGGAAGTAGTGGAAATTGACAGTCTTGAAATGTGGGTAAATTTTAGAAAGTTAAAGATAATTGTGAGAGATAGCTTCTAGATGGCAGAGGAGTAAGACGTGGAGATCACCTTCCTCCCCACAAATACATCAAAAATACATCTACATGAGGAACAGCTCCTACAGAACACCTACTGAACTCTGGCAGAAGACCTCAGACTTCCCAAAAGGCAAGAAACTCGCCAGGTACCTGAGTAGGGCAAAAGAAAAAAAAAACATAGACAAAAGAATAGGGACGGGACCTGCACCTCTGGGAGGGAGCTGTGAAGGAGGAAAAGTTTCCACACACTAGGAAGCCCCTTCACTGGCGGAGATGGCAGGTGGGTGGGGGAAGCTTCAGAGACACGGAGGAGAGCACAGCAACAGGGGTGCGGAGGGCACAGCGGAGAGATTCCTGCACAGAGCATTGCGGCCAACCAGCACTCACCAGCCTGAGAGGCTTGTCTGCTCACCGGCCAGGGCGGGTGGGGGCTGGGAGCAGAGGCTCTGGCTTCAGAGGTCAGACCCCAGGGAGAGGACTGGGGTTCGCTGCGTGAACACAGCCTGAAGGGGACTAGTGCGCCACAGCTAGCTGGAGGGGAGTCTGGGAAAAAGTCTGGACCTGCCTAAGAGGCAAGAGACCATTGTTTCGGGGTGCACAAGGAGAGGGGGTTCAGAACACCGCCTAAACGAGCTCCAGAGATGGGTGCGAGATGCAGCTATCAGCGCGGACCACAGAGACAGGTATGAAATGCTGAGGCTGCTGCTGCAGCCACCAAGAAGCCTGTGTGCAAGCACGGGTCACTATCCACACCTTCTCTCCTGAGAGCCTGTGCAGCCCACCACTACCAGGGTCCCGTGATCCAGGGACAACTTCCCCAGGAGAGCGCACAGTGCTCCTCAGGCTGTTGCATCATGCTGGCCTCTGCCGCCGCAGGCTCGCCCCACATTCCGTACCCTACCCTCCCCCCTGGCCTGAGTGACCCAGAGCCCCCTAATCAGCTGCTACTTTAACCCCGTCCTGTCTGGTTGGGGAACAGATGCCCTCAGGCGACCTACACACAGAGGCAGAGCCATATCCAAAGCTGAACCCCAGGAGCTGTGCGAACAAAGAAGAGAAAGGGAAATCTCTCCATGTAGCCTCAGGAGCAGTGGATTAAATCTCCACAATCAAATTGATATACCCTGCATTGTGGAATACCTGAATAAGCAATGAATTGTCCCAAAATTGATGAGGTGGACTTTGGGAGCAACTGTAGATTTGGGGTTTGATTTCTGCATCTAATTTGTTTCTGGTTTTATGTTTACCTTAGTTTAGTATTTAGAGCTTATTATCATTGGTAGCTTTGTTTATTGATTTGGTGCTCTCTTCCTTTTTTCTTCTTTTATATATATATATATATTCTTCCTTTTCTCCTTTCGTGAGTGTGTATGTATATGCTTCTTTGTGTTATTTTGTCTGTATAGCTTTGATTTTACCATTTGACCTAGGGGTCTGTCTTTTTTCACTTTGTTTTGGTTTTTTTTAGTATCGTTTTTAGCACTTGTTATCATTGGTGGATTTTCTTTTTTGATTTGGTTGCTCTCTTCTTTCTTTCTTTCTTTCTTTTTAATTACTCTTATTTTTTATTTTTAATAATATATTTTTTATTTTAATAACTTTATTTTTCTTTCTTTCTCTCTTTCTTTCTTTCTTTCTTTCTTTCTCTTTCTTTCTTTCTTTTTTTTCTCCCTTTTCTTCTGAGCCATCTGGCTAACAGGGTCTTGGTCCTCCGGCCAAGTGTCAGGCCTGAGCCTCTGAGGTTAGAGAGCTGAGTTCAGGACATTGGTCCACCAGAGACCTCCCAGCCCCACGTAATATCAGATGGTGAAAGGTCTCCCAGAGATCTCCATCTCAACGTGAAGACCCAGCTCCACTCAATGACCACCAGGCTACAGTGCTGGACACCCTATGCCAAACAACTAGCAAGACAGGAACACAACCCCACCCATTAGCAGAGAGACTGCCTAAAATAACAAGTTCACAGATACCCCAAAACACACCACCTGATGCGGTCCTGCCCACCAGAAAGACAAGATGCAGCCTCATCCACAAGAACACAGGCATCAGTCCCCTTCACCAGGAAGCCTGCAAAACCCACTGAACCAACCTTAGCCACTGGGGACAGACACCAAAAATAACGGGAACTATGAACCTGCAGGCTGCGAAAAGGAGACCTCAAACAGTAAGTTAAGTAAAATGAGAAGACAGAGAAATATACAGCAGATGAAGCAGCAAGGTAAAACCCCACCAGACCAAAGAAATAAAGAGGAAATAGGCAGTCTACCTGGAAAGGAATTCCGAGTAATGATAGTAAAGATGATCCAAAATCTTGGAAATAGAATGGAGAAAATACAAGAAACGTTTAACAAGGACCCAGAAGAACTAAAGAGCAAACAAACAATGATAAACAAAACAGTAAATGGAATTAAAAATTCTCTAGAAGGAATCAATAGCAGAATAACTGAGGCAGAAGAACGGAGAAGTGACCAGGAAGATAAAACAGAGGAAATAACTACTGCAGAGCAGAATAAAGAAAAAAGAATTAAAAGAATTGAGGACAGTCTCAGAGACTTTTGAGACAATATTAAATGCACCAACTTTTGAATTATAGGGGTCCCAGAGAAGAAGAGGGAAAAAAAAGGGGCTGAGAAGATACTTAAAGAGATCATACTTGAAAACGTCCCTAATATAGGAAAGGAAATAGTCAAGTCCAGGAAGGGCAGAGAGTCCCATACAGGATAAAACCAAGGAGAAGCACAAGACATATTAATCAAACTATCAAAAATTAAATACAAAGAAAAATATTGAAAGCAGCAAGGGAAAAGCAACAAATAACATACAAGGGAATCCCCATAAGGTTAACAGCTGATCTTTCAGCAGAAAGTCTGCAAGCCAGAAGGGAGTGGCAGGACATATTTAAAGTGATGAAAGGGAAGAACCTACAACCAAGATTACTCTACCCAGCAAGGACCTCATTCAGATTCGATGGAGAAATTAAAACCTTTACAGACAAGCAAAAGCTAAGAGAATTCAGCACCACCAAACCAGCTTTACAACAAATGCTAAAGGAACTTCTTTAGGCAGGAAACACAGGAGAAGGAAAACACCTACAATAACAGACCCAAAACAATTAAGGAAATGGTAATAGGAACATACATATCGATAACTACCTTAAATGTAAATGGATTAAATGCTTCAACAAAAAGACATAGACTGGCTGAACGGATACAAAAACAAAACCCGTATATATGCTGTCTACAAGAGACCCACTTCAGACCTAGGGACACATACAGACTGAAAGTGAGGGGATGGAAAAAGATATTCCATGCAAATGAAAATCAAAAGAAAGCTGGAGTAGCAATTCTCATATCAGACAAAATATACTTTAAAACAAAGACTATGACAAGAGACAAAGAAGGACACTACATAATGATCAAGGGATCAATCCAAGAAGAAGATATAACAATTGTAAATATTTATGCGCCCAACATAGGAGCACCTCAATACATAAGGAAAATGCTAACAGCCATAAAAGGGTGATCGACAGTAACACAGTCATAGCAAGGGACTTTAACACCTCACTTTCACCAATGGACACATCATCCAAAATGGAAATAAATAAGGAAGCACAAGCTTTAAATGATACATTAAACAAGATGGACTTAATTGATATTTATAGGACATTCGATCCAAAAACAGCACAATACACTTTCTTCTCAAGTGCTCATGGACATTCTCTAAGATAGATCATATGTTGGGTCACAAATCAAGCCTTGGTAAATTTAAGAAAATTGAAATCGTATCAAGTATCTTTTCCGACCACAACACTATGAGACTAGATATCAGTTACAGACAATAATTGCTGGAGAGGGTGTGGAGAAAAGGGAACCCTCTTGCACTCTTGGTGGGAATGTAAATTGATACAGCCACTATGGAGAACCACATGGAGGTTCCTTAAAAAAAACTAAACATAAGAGATACCATACAACCCAGCAATCCCACTACTGGGCATATACCCTGAGAAAACCATAACTCAAGAGACAGGTACCACAATGTTCATTGCATCTCTGTTTACAATAGCCAGGGCTTGGAAGCAACCTGAGTGTCCATTGACAGATGAATGGATAAAGATGTGGCACATATATACAATGGAATATTACTCAGCCATAAAAAGAAACAAAATTGTGTTATTTGTAGTGAGGTGGAGGGACGTACAGACTGTCATACAGAGTGAACTAAATCAGAAAGAGAAAAACAAATACCATATGCTAACACATATATACGGAATGTAAAAAAAAAAAAAGAAGAAAAAATGGTTCTGAAGAACCTAGTGGCAGGACAGGAATAAAGATGCAGATGTAGAGAATGGACTTGAGGACACGGGGAGGGGGAAGGGTAGGCTGGGATGAAGTGAGAGAGTGCATGGACGTATATACACTACCAAATGTAAAATAGCTAGCTAGTGGGAAGCAGCCACATAGCACAGGGAGATCAGCTCGGTGCTTTGTGACCACCTAGAGGTGTGGGATACGGAGGGTGGGAGGGAGGGAGATGCAAGAGAGAGGAGATATGGGGATATATGTATATGTATAGCTGATTCAATTTGTTATACAGCAGAAACTAACACACCATTGTAAGGCAATTATACTTCAATAAAGATGTTTTTAAAAAAATAGCTAAAAAATAAATAAATAAAATTTATAAAATAAATAAAGATAATTGTGTGAGGATGAGACCAAGAACAAAGTCCCAGATAAGGAAGAGACGGTTTGGTTATTCCTGAAACAGCAAGTTCATAAATGGGCAGAACACGTCTTTGTTATTGTCAGACCTAGTAGCTTCATTTTGGGAGGTGGAGGTGGTGGTACAGAGTTTCTGGGGTGCTGGTAATGTCCTGTTTCTAGGTCTGCATGAAGGTTGAATGGAACTTTGCTTTGTGATGATTCCAAATTGATCTGTATGATTGTATTATATATATATATATATATATATATATATATATATATATATATATACACACACAACAATAAGAAAAGTCTATTTTAAAAATTGAGTCTGGAAGTAGAATGTCAGGAGAGATAGTGACTGTAGAGATCATCGAACTCTACTTTGCCATTTCGTGATCTGGAACCTTAGACCCACAACATTGAAATGACTTGTCCAGTCCTCTTGTTCATTTATTCATCCTTTTTTTAGGGTATCTACTGTGTGTCTTGTACTGTGTAAAGGCAAGGCATTACAGGACCAAACAATTCAGACTGGAGTTCTGTCCTCATGGAATTTACTGTCTAATGAAGAGGAAACTGGCATACCTTTTTAGTAGTAGAATGTTTACCCATACTGAGGGGTTTTTGCTGTCGTAAGTGCTACAGTACCACAACAGCATGTTGTCCTCACTGTGTGTACATTGTCATGCTGAAATGTGGCTACCACTTTTTTAGATTATCTTTTTGTTATAATAGACATGTTTTTAGATTTCAAAACTAGGAAAAATCTGGTTTTTTCCCACTGAGAAACTGATATGCTTTGTACCTGACAATAATATGAATTGTGTGACAACTGGTCATGTTTCACTTCTTCAAGTACAAGTAGACAAAACTATGCTAGATTAAACTTTTTGCATTTTACTTAAACATATATACTGGGACAGTGCTTACCAAAACAAATTAATAGTCATGTCATTGAACGTGCCTTTTTTATCCTTAGGTTTTTGGTGCATTGGCGTCTGAGCCATTTAAAGTAAGTGATGGCTTTTATGGTACTGGAGAGACCTTTGTTTTTACATTCTGTCCACAATTTGAGGTAAGAACACTTATTCCAGTTATATTCAGTTTGTGAAGAGGTGTCATCTTGAATAGAACATTCACTTTGGAGTCCTGCATACTTGCATTTGACTCTCAATCTCTGCCTTTTACTAACTGATAACCAAGCACTTTTTTGACCATTGTGAGCTTCAACTTTCCTGTGGTTAGAATGGGGATCATAAAATGTAACAAGGTTGTTTAAAAATTAAATGAGAATCATATATGTGTAACACTTGGTGTGGTACCAGAAAGACATCATGGGCTCAGTAAGGAGTATACGTCATTATTACTGTTTTGTTTATTAATTATCTTTGTAAAATTTCTAGAAACTTTTAATGACTAAGTTTAATGATGTCAGTCTTGAAAATTTTAAAAACAAATTATTTGGGGTTAAATCAACAGTGATTACCTGATTTCATTCTCTTTATTGTGACTTGACTAAAATTAGATACATTCTAATGCCAATGAGATCTGAAATTTAATACATGCATTTTAGTGAATGTGTAACTGTTTAAAGCATTGAGTGCAATCTCAGAGTCTCTGGTACAGTCAGGTTCAGCATGTCAGACAGTACCTAAGAGATGAAATTATAACCTTGAAAATAGGGATCAACACAGTTGGTTTTTTAAAAAATTGTCTTTAGGAACAGTTTCTATAATGAACAAAATAGGATTTGCTAACATAATAGGAATGAACTCTCTTAACAAATTTGGGTTTAAGTGGCTCACCAGATTAACTAGTGCTTTCCATTCCTTCCATAAAACATATCAACTGATGCCTACAGCTACCTGGAAGCTTGTAGTTGTTACAGATTTTTGAAGTTTCAGTTATACTTGTTTCCAGTCCTTTTTTATGATGCTGTTTCTACCTGGTAACTAATAATGTAATTAAACAAATGTTATATGTATATGAAAAAGTGAGTGCTAAAGTGTATTTTATTGAAAACTGTAATGAATACTTTGGAAAATTTTTATAAAGGTGAGGTGCTATAAATTGATGTTGTATTAGGTTTAGGTAGAACTTGCATGAAAGGTTAAAAATATTTAAGAATATTAACATCTAAAAGTTTTACCCTTGAATGTCTCAAGTGTTTTTATGTTCACTCCTCTTTAAAGAAATTGAAACTGGAAAGCATAAACACGTGCTGTAGGCTTCTGTGAGAATAACGATAGGCAAATTCATACCCAAAGAAAAGACCTTGGCCCTATACCAAAATATTAAAACATTATCAAATTAATGTTCATTTATATTTGATGCTAAAATAAAAGTTAATGACATCTACTCAGTTTTTAACTAATTTTCTACTTTCTTTAACTTTTCTCATTAACCATTGAACTCTTGTAGTCAGAAAAGAGAAATTCACATAGATAGTGATATTTTCATCTACATATTTAAAGCTTTTGTCATTTTTGTAGGTCTTTAAGTGGACAGGAGATAATATGTTTTTTATCAAAGGAGACATGGATTCACTAGCTTTTGGTGGTGGAGGGTAAGTCTCTTGAACATTTGACTGTGAGATTTTGAAAGAAACTTCAAAAATTCATTTGTGGGGCTTCCCTGGTGGTGCAGTGGTTGAGAGTCCGCCTGCCGATGCTGGGGAAACGGGTTCGTGCCTCGGTCCGGGAGGATCCCACATGCCGCAGAATGGCTGGGCCCGTGAGCCATAGCCGCTGAGCCTGTGCGTCTGGAGCCTGTGCTCCGCAACGGGAGAGGCCACAACAGTGAGAGGCCCGCGTACCGGAAAAAAAAAAAAAAAAATTCATTTGTGTTATTTATAAAATCAGCTATCTTTGGAAAGTTTTGACATTGGAATCCTAATTTATATATTATGACTAAGAAAGTATAATATTTGCAAGAAGGTGCTTGAGTGTAGTATTTGAAACTTTTGGTAGAATACTACTCATCTCAAAATGCTGTTTAGTTGATTCCCCTTTGATTAACCCTTTTGATTAAAACCCTTCTTTTAAAGTCTAGTGACTTCTTGATAGTTGAAAGAGAAATACACTAATCCCTTAGAACTTCTCAAATTTTCAGAAAACCATGGTGATATGTTCTTTCTCTCAATTTATAAAAAAGGTCTAAAATTTTTCATGTTATTCTACCCTGGAGACTATTTGGATTGATATTTTAGACAATAGAAATCTGTTTTCCTGTTAAAAATGTTAGTGACACCCCCACCCCCGATTTTCAGGGCTTGTTTTCTTTTTTTTTAACAGTATGAGTAATCAGCAGTTTGATTTGATTCTTTTGGCATAGCAAGCATTGTGAGAAACTTTGTTTTTTTGTTCTGGTATTCCAACTTCATTTAGTCTTCATGGTATTTGGGGGTAGCTTGCTCTACTGCCTCCTAGCCTAGACTCCTCAACTAGCCCTTAGCAAACACGACTTCCTTCATTTGTTATTTCTCTCTATCCTTCCGGATCGGAATAATGTATGCTAAATAACTCCTAAATTTATAGAAGTGTTATTTGTTTCCCACATTTCAGGATATATAATAATAATTCGTTCAGGCCACAGAATCTTGTTAGCCTGAATAGTCATCATCCTGAGTGATTCTAGCACATTCTCTTACAACTTCTCTATAGATAGGTATTCGGAAGACATGATTTCAGTGATTAAAAATTAACCATGGTTATGATAGCCTTCTCTGAAGGACATAACCAGGTAACTAAAAACCATGTTATTTTTAGTTGTTGGAATTAGCTTATAATGTTTATATGTTCCAATTACACCTTTTTTGTTTGGGGAGAAGGCAGAGTCATTCGTCCCTACTCCAATGGTGGTCTTACATGTGATTCAGTTAGCTCTCCAGGAAAGCCTCACAAGCAAGTGGCTTATAATTTCAAGCTATTAAGGGTGCCTTTAGTCTTTGAAAGTAATGTACACAATGTCATTAGATATTTGCTGCAACTTAGTGTTAATGATGTAACGTGATTCCAGCAGCTAAACTCACCATTGGGTCAGTTGATAACAAATTAAGACAAGTTTACAGTCTTTGAAGGTGAGTACAGTCTCAGAAAATGGGAGCTGTAAGGACTTGATATTCCAGAATTCCAAACAGGAGCCCCAAAGAAATCAAAATCATGTGATGGACTGAATAGAGGCTTTGGAGTCAGATAGACCTCATTCAAATTCCAGCTTCAACATAAATCACATGTGGGACCTTGAACAACTCAAGTCTAAAGTTTCCTCAGCTGTGAGTTAGAGATTGAACCCTTGGGCTTCCCTGGTGGCGCAGTGGTTGAGAGGCTGCCTGCCAATGCAGGGGACACGGGTTCGTGCCCTGGTCCGGGAGGATCCCACGTGCCGCGGAGCGGCTGGGCCCCATGAGCCATGGCCGTTGAGCCTGCGCCTCCGGAGGCTGTGCTCCACAGTGGGAGAGGCCGCAACAGTGAGAGGCCCACATACCTCAAAAAAAAGAAAAAGAGAGTGAACCCTTAACATTAACCACACATTTTATTTTAGATGATAGGGAGTTTTCATGTCGCTAAGAAACTCATGTTAAATATATTAAAACCAAACAGCAAAGAGAAATTCATAATACCAGGCAAAGAATAACAGAGTAGTACCTGCCTCAAAAGCTAATTCTATAATTTTAGAGGGTTCATCTTACTCCTTGATCTATATGTTAAGTGATTTTATAATGGGATATGAACAAAACAAAGTTGCCTTGTGCCACTTTGTGTGGAAAGGAGTAGGGAATGGTTTTGAAAAAAATTTTTAGAGTTGTTGAATATTGAAATGTCTCATTAAATTAATATTTTACAACCTCTGCAATTATTCTTTTACAACTTAGGGCATAAGTATTAAAAGATTTTTGTTAGAACTATTTTCTTCTATGTATTACAGGGGAGAATTTGCCCTGTGGCTTGATGGAGATCTCTACCATGGAAGAAGCCATTCTTGTAAAACATTTGGAAATCATACACTTTCTAAGAAGGAAGACTTCTTTATCCAAGACATTGAAATCTGGGCTTTTGAATGAATATAATGCTCTCTCTCTTAGCAGGATAATGGCCCAAACCTGACATGGACAAACAAGCATTGTTTGGAAAGTTCAAGAAGCAATACAATGTAACATGTAACTCATGCTTTAAAAATAGTTCATATCACCATTTCTTACAGCTATAATTTTGGAATTTATTTTTAAAATCATGTTTCTGTCCCAGAGGTCTTTAGGGTTAGACCATGGCGTGGGTCCCTGCAGTGTAACAGCTTAGGTTTTGTCAGAATTTTGGTAGCATTTTGATCATAGTGACCACCTCATCTATAATCCATGTTTTCTCAGTCTCCTAATAGGATGGTGCTCTTTTGTTGAACCTATTTTGGTTTATTATTTTTTAAACTATATTGATTGTTTTAGTAGAGTAGTCTAACCTGGGATATTGAGGGAATGAAGACTAGGTACTGCTGTATCTGTGAGGTTGGCACAGGTGACTTTTCGACATGCTCCGCTTAGTTATTCTTATAAAGGAAAAAACACATGCCAAAACAATGCATACTTCATACACCACTGAGTTCTAGTTTTAATTCACAGTACAACATTCTCTTTATTAATTTTGCCTGCATTCTCAATTTCATTTTAATAAAAATGAAATTTGAGGAAAATTCTGATTGTAATAGACCACAGTGCACATGATCTGCGGGTTTGGGCATATGCTTTCATCGTTGAATTATCTGATAAAGAGTTATAAAATGACAGAGGAGAATGAGAACTTGATGATTCTACTGAATTTAATATATCAAGCAAGAAAATATACTATTTACATATTTGTAGCTTAGCAGGGCATTATCATAACTACAAAAACTAAGAGACAGATGCATATTTCGTCAACATATTGTGTCAGGTATACTGTTTTATAGTTCTGTTGTTTTAGCCTTGTTGCACACCAACTCCGAAAATAAGGTTCCTGTTCAAAAGAAAAGAAACAAAAACCTTGTGATTTTTTTTGAGTGGTATATGTTATTAATCACCATTAGCATTTGCTGTTATAAAAGGGCAATGATTATAGTAGAATATTGTAACTCAGTAGACTTGTTGAATATGCAAACTTACTGTCAAGTGACCTCAAAAAAAGAAAAGATAAAATATATCAGTAGTTCTTATCCTCTTTTGTAGGAAACCAGTAATAAGCCATTGCGGCAATAATTCATCAGTTAATTTCAAAGCTTCATGTAATGCAAAAAAAATCCTGCCGTTATACATGTGACAGTGACCTTGTGCTGAAATTTCAGCTATTCCAGGTAAACATTGTATATTATCTTGTAAATTAATGTTTAAAGGTAGTTTTGTTCTTATAGAAAGTGTTGATTGCCAGGTTGCTTATAGCACTTTAAATTATTCTAAAAATGAAATTATAAGCCAAATATGTTGGCTTAAGTAGATTTAGTTGTATAGTACTTGGATATATTTAGATCTTTTGAAAGTTTAGATAATTATCTAAAGAAAGCATAATGCTAATGAAAAAGAAAATCTGATAATCTATTTAATATGCTATTGCTGAATATGAATAGAAATACAGGGCATCGTTTCCTTGTTTATGTAAAGCTCTCATTAAAAGTTACTACCAGTGTATAGATTAAATGTTTACAATATAGGGAACTGTAAATAAATATATCAGTTTCTTTCCCCCTTTGGTCTTCCACAGCAGTATTATTGTCTTTGTGGAGTTGACTAATCATAAAAAAATCCTGTATTGGATTTCAATTACAATAAGGTCATAGTGGTGTATACCAAATAAAATTAAATACATAAATATAAATTTGAGTTTGGATTTATTGAATAATCAAGTTATTTTTATATTTAAGAAGTCTGATTAAATGTACTACTGTCTTTTATATGTGAAAAATGGTTCTAGGAGCTATGGTGGTGGTGTGGTGGTGGTGTGGTGGTGGTAATAGTAATAATGATGGAAGGATGCATTCAAACAGAGGGAACAGCACAGTTTAAAAAATGGGGATGTACTTGGGTACTTGGCACATGAGGAAATGTAAGTCATTTGTTTTTTTTAAATTATGTCCCTGGTTTTCTTGGTGGGGAGTGCATAGCAAGGTAAGACTAATTTCATAAAGAGCTCTGTTGTTGTGCAGTGTCAAAAAATTTAGATTTTTTTTAATCTCATAGGAGCGATTAAGAAAATTTGAGTGCAAGAATGTTATGATCAGATTTCCACTTTAGAAAGATGTCTGTGAAAAGTAGATTAGTAGAGAAACAAATTAGAGACAAGGACACTAATAAGACTGTTGAAAAGTCCAGAGCGAAAATGTTGAGGTCTGAACGAGAATAGTAGCAATAGTGATAAGAAAGGAGGCATGGATTTGAAACAGATTTAGGAATTAGGATTAACAAGATATGGTTATTAATTGGATGTCAGAAAGAGTTAAGGATAGCTCTCAGGTTTTTTTGTTAGGAATATATTATTCATCGAGATGGGTGATGTACAAAGAGTAGAAACAAGCAGCAGATAGGGAAGTTAGGTTAGTTGTGGAACTTACTATAGTATAATATGAGAAACTAGAGAACAGATTGGGGGCAGGGGGGAATTAATATTCTGTTCTGATAGATAAAAAAAAAATTTTAAATCAACAACATATAGGTAGATGTTGAAGCCATAACCTGTGGATGATATGCCCTTGGAGATTATAGACTGAGTGAAAAGAGAATTCTTGAGATAGGTTTTGGGGGTATAGTAATATTAAGTGACAGGCAGAAGAAAAGGCTGTAAGCTTCCATCTCAAGCAGCTAGAAGAACAGTAACAAATTTAACCTAATGAAAATAGAAGGAAAAACGAAATAAAGATGTGAGCAAAAATCAATAATATTTAAAACAAGCATACAGAACAGAAAATCTGAGAATAATAAAATTGTAAGCCTCCAGCAAGATTAAGAAAAAGATAAATCACTGTTAAGAATTTAAACGGAGACATCACTAGAACCAGTGAACCTTAAAGAGATAAGATATTGTGAAGAACTTTGCATCAATAAACTTGACAATGTAAATGAAACAGAAAAATGTTTTGGAAAACAGAATTTATTAAAAAATGATCCAAGAAGAAATAAAATTTTTGTATTAAAGAAACTGAATCTCTTAATTAAAAAAACAAAATCCTTCCCACAAAAAACTCAGGTCTGTATGCTTCCACTGGGTAATCCTTTTAAGTATTTAAGGAAAAATAAAGTATCAGTCTTACATGAACTCTTCCAGGGTACTGAGAAAAGGGAGAACTTATGTTATTGAGGCTAGCACCACCTTGATACCAAAACTTTACAATCCTTACCAAAAAAATTACAGAACAGCATGGTATGAGCATAGATACAAAATCCTATATAAAATATTCACAACTCAAATTTAGCAATGTATGAAAGAATAATATATTACAACCAAATTGAGTTTATTCCAGGAAAGCAAACAGTAGTTATTTTTAAATTGGTATTGTTTTCCACATTTAAAGAAGAAAAATCCATGATCATCTCTACAGAAGCAAAAGAAGCATTTGATCAATTTCAGTGCCTGTTTATGATAAAAACTTAGCAAATTAGAAAAGAAGGGATCTTCCTCAATCTGATAGAAAAATATCCTTGAAAAATGTACAGGAAGCATCATCTTTAATGGTGAATTATTGAAGGTTTCCTCCCAGAAGTAGGAAACGTAACAATAATAACTGCTTTCACCACTTCTCTTCAACATTATCCTGGAAGTTCCAACCAGTTCAATAAAGCAAGATAAAAGGCATAAGGACTGGGAAGAAAAGACTTTAAATGTCATTTGTATAGGACACAATCGTGGACATAGAAAATTCCAAAAAGATCAAACTATTGAAATAATTTGATTTACCAAGGTCACTAAAGACAAGTTCAATATTAAAAAAAAGAGTAAAAACCCTTCTTTTTATTCTTTCTAAACCAATAGTTAGAAAATGAAGCTTAAAATACTGTCATTTTGCAATACCATTGAAAAAATCGGATATGTAACAAAAAGATAGACATAAGTAGGAAGGATATACCATGCTCATGATACGAAGACAAAATTGAAAGATGTCAGTTCTCTAAAATCAATCTGTATTGGCAGGGAAAATCTCAGCCAGGTTTATTTGTGGAAATTAAGCTGGTCTATAATTTATATGGAAATGTAAAGGCAAAGAACAGCTGAGGCAACAGTGAAGAATGAGGCTGTGGTCTTAAATACTAGATAATCAGGATCTATTAAAAAGGTGTTTAAAACAATGTGGTATTGGTCAAAGGCTTGGATTAAAGTCAAGAGTCTAGAAACAGACTGATTTTTTAAAAAGATGCTGCTGCTTAGTGGAGAGAATGGTCTTTTCAATAAATGATGCTGGATTAATTGGATGTCTGTATGGAACAAAAAATCTTGACCTATCATACCACATACAAAAATTAATTACAGATTGTAGATCTAAATGTTAAAGGTAAAAAAATAATGCTTTTAGTTGAAAAATATAGGAGAATATCATCATGACTTTAGGATACACATACATTGGACAGAAAAGCACTAACTATAAAGGAAAAAATGGTAAATTATACTACATTAAAATGTTAAGAGCTTTTCATCAAAAGACATCATTAAAAATGAAAAGGCAGCCAACAGAGTAGAAGGTTCTTGTAATACACAGATCTAATGAAGGTCTCACATACACAATATACAAATGACTACGACTCAAACAAAAGACGGAAAAGGCAGAAGACTTTGGCAATTCCTAAAAGTATTAAAACAGCCAATAAGCGCTATTTTAAAAAGGAATGTGAAGTGGAATAACTTTGGAAAACATTTTTTGGCAGTATTCTACTAAAGCTAAATTTGGCCGGCAAATTTCATTCCTTGCTATGTACCCAACAGTAATTGTGTGTATTTGTTTACCAAAATATATGTACTAGAGTGTTTAAAAAAGAACTATTTGCTTTCTTTCTCCTCTCCTGACCATCGCCCTGCTCCCTCCATACATTCACCCATTCACCTGTTTTACTGAGTCTAATTTACTGCTTCCTCTGGCTTGTTCCTGGAAGTAATCAAGCACGTGGGCACTCTTCACTAGCAGAGTCTTGGTTCTTACAGCCAGCCCTCTGGTAAGGCGCACTGGTTTTCAAACCAGCTAAAGGGGCTCATCTTCCCAGTGTCGGACTCCAGGTCTGGGGGTGCCCAATATGTGTCTCGAGCCCCTCACTCCCCAGGCAGGATCCCCGAGCTTGTGATATATCCCCCTCCTCTTTGTGTTCCCTGCTCAGGGCGCAGGCCCTGATCTGACAGCTTCTCCTCCCTTCCTACCTGGTTCTGTGTGAATCTTTCTTTAGAGCCTTTGTTGTAGAATAGCCTTTCTGCCAGTCTCCAGTTTGTTTTCAGTGAGAATTGCTCCACGTGAAGTTGTACTGTTGATGTGTTCCTGGGGTGAGGTGAGCTCAGCATTCTCCTACTCTCTGCCATCTTAATCTCCCCTGCAACCTTTCCCTTACTTTTTTCAGAGCTGCATCCATGTGTATGTACCATGCTTTTTTCGGCCATTTTCCTATATGTATTAGGTTATTGCATTATTTTACAATTAAAAATAGTACACTATGTTATGCATATGTATTTTCATATTGTTTGAGTTGTATCTTAAAAGGAAATTTGGGGATTGGAATTTATTGGTCAAAAAGTAAATGCAGGGCTTCCCTGGTGGCGCAGTGGTTGAGAGTCCGCCTGCCGATGCAGGGGACACGGGTTCGTTCCCCGGTCTGGGAAGATCCCACATGCCACAAAGCGGCTAGGCCCGTGAGCCATGGCCGCTGAGCCTGCGCGTCTGGAGCCTGTGCTCCACAATGGGAGAGGCCACAGCAGTGAAAGGCCCGCATACCACAAAAAAAAAAAGTAAATGCAATATGATTTTGTTAGATACAGGGGTGCCCCCCAAATCTGGGCACACAATGCCATGAGATAATCCTTGCTGGGATGATATTGAACCACAGCACTCTGAAAACCTCTAGGCCAAGAAGTGAGGTCCTACGGCGCATTTATAAATTAAATACTTCTGCAGACATTGTGTTCTTACTGTGTATCAAGAAACATCCTCGGTACTGGGAATGAAAATGTATATTCTAGGAGGCATCTGCATTAAGAGGCCACTTTAACATGGGCCAGATGGTTCCCTGCTTCTGTAATCCCTGAAAGTAGTGACAATAAAGTACAGCGATACTTTCTCTAGCATGAGTTCCCACTGAAATGAAATTCTACTTTACACAGAATTATTCCCACATCGTGTGAGAAACAGTACCTAATATATCTGTTGGTAGTATTAAAAAAAAGGGTGGGGGGGCTTCACTGGTGGAGCAGTGGTTAAGAATCCGCCTGCCAATGCAGGGGACACGGGTTCAAGCCCTGGTCTGGGAAGATCCCACATGCCGCGGAGCAACTAAGGCCGTGCACCACAACTACTGAGCCTGCGCTCTAGAGCCCACAAGCCACAACTGCTGAGCCCGCGTGCCACAACTACTGAAGCCCGTGCACCTAGAGCCTGTGCTCCTCAACAAGAGAAGCCACCGCAATGAGAAGCCCACGCACCACAACAAAGAGTAGCCCCTGCTCGCCACAGCTAGAGAAAGCCCGCGTACAGCAACGAAGACCCAACGCAGCCAAAAGTAAATAAATAAATTTATTTAAAAATATATATATTAAAAATAAAAATTCATTTAAAAAAAAAGGAACTTGAGTTGGGGAAGGGAAAGTAAAAGCAGAAGTAAAAATATAGTTGCAGCCTCATTTTCCAACACAGTGTTGGCGAGAAAGAAAGTCCGAGTGCCAACTTCCCTCCTGTTGATGTAAGTGGGCAAAGTGATAAGAAGGTGAACTTGGGAATCAGGAAGTCATAAAACTTCAAGTTAAAGAAATTAAAAGGCATCAAACATTTGGAGGTCCATACAGAAAAGGTTAAAAAAACAAAAATGTACCTTTCAGTAACCCCAAGCTCTTTAAACATCTGATTGAAAGTTTTGAAAAATCCTGAAGATTTGGAAACTAACTGTACACTTATCCATTACTAGGAATTTAGAATTGCCAAAAGTAAAGTGCTATTGATAGTATATTTACTTTATATGTAATTATTTCATATGTTATTTGGTGACTGAAAATATGAGGACTTTCATTAACATGTTTGCCACCTGAGTTCTACTCATCTTTTTTTGTCTAAAAGCCTTAAGGTTTTCAACCATGGATTTTTCCTGTCATGGAGTTTTTTTAAGATAAAAATCTGTCATATAGCAGGCATTTTCCTCTAAGAAAACTTTCTGATGTTAGAGTCACATCTTATTCAGAAGAGTGTTAATGTAAGCTCTCTGAGAAGAAGACTTTTAAATTCCATCCTCACATTCAGACACACTGAACTTTGAATGATCTGCATCGATGCTTGCATAAACCGTTACTGTCCAGAGTTGGATATGCGCTCTCTGTCTAAATATTCCACCGATTCTAGAAGTAGCCCGAGTTGCACTCTATAATTTTGTATTTCAAACACCAGAAAGTGGCATTGTGGAATATAACTTCAAAACAGTAATATAAAAACAAGAACATAAAGTACAAGAAAGTATCTTTTATTCTTGTGCCATGTTTTTAAGTTTGACATAGGTTTCACTGTTGTGATAAAAGTATACATCTTATATGAAATCCTACTTAGAAATATTAGTCATTAATTTGTAATTTAACAAATCTATTATGGAAACAAAAATGTGTAAACCTTCTTTAAGAAGATTTTTGGAACTTTCAGTTTGAAAGAGAATCATACATGAAAACAAGGATAACTCTTACAGTAGTTTAATCCATACTTTATATTGAACCTAATGCCTAACAATTATGAGTGTCTATTACTTTGAGGTATTATGCTTTGACATTGATTTCTGTATCTAACACCGAAGTGCTATAATATCATTTAGTAACTTCCATTGAATTCTGTAAGAATTGTAATCTCACAATTTTTATTCAATTTGTTTTTAAAATTATACAAGGCACATTAAATCTAATTGAGAACAATTGACAAGTAACAGATTAGTGCCAAATAAATTTGTCATCATTAAGCTATACTTTTTTCACTTTGGCAGGACTAATATTGCTGCTTTAGGACTTTCAGGTATTTCAAAAAATTTGTTACAGCATGAAGTAAATTAAAATGTCTCAAGTCTGTTTCTGATCTACCCATGATTCTATCAGATTCTTCTACACTCAACATTCCAATTCATTGTAGCATTTTCTGTATTTCTACTTCAAACAGCATGACTCACTAAGGTTTTGAGAAAAAATAAAACTTCCCCAAGAAGTCCTGCAATGGCAGGTAAATGTAAATGTCTTACCTATGCTCTGCTTTCATAGAGCAAGTGAACAAAATCGCCTTCTCTGCTGGCTCTAAGACCACCAGCAATGTCTTTTTATGTGATTTGTGCAAATCACATCAGAGAAGGGTGGCTAATTTCTGTTGGAAACCTATTAAATTCAAAGTCCACAGAGAAATTCCAGCATCTTATTTGAATACAACTTTTTATTTGTGTGCTTATTTTGTGTGCTTGTTTTTTAAGGGATAAAAATAATGGTACAAAGTCAAGCTTCCTAGAAAATTTTAAATTTAGTTTTGCCAAACTTGCTGGAATTTTTTTTCCTGAACAATGACACATTGTAATATGTTTTGCTGATATTTCCCTGAAGTCAGCATTTTTCCTAGATATAATTGTTTATTTAAAGATTTATAGTAGTTGTGCAAAGAATAGCCAAACATTTTTGCCTAGAAGGGTAAATAGAATTTCAAATATTTATACTATTATATACGAATAGTCCTCGATGTCCTTTCTGAAATGCTTTGTGTGTGCTTAAATAGAGTGCCAAAAAAGTCAATCATGTAAAAATTGTTTAATATTTACCAACTTATTACAGAGCAGTTTGCATTTTACTTTTCACTACATTCACATTTAGCATTAAGACAAGAGTGGGTCAAGTTTGGCTTGTGCAGTTGAAGGTTCACTCAGTAGAGTAATCACAACATGGTCATCCCGGCCTTGCCATAACATCTCTCCTTCGAAGTCAACCAGTCCATGCTTCCTGGCACGCAGGAGAATGCCCACAACTTTATCTGAAATACGAACGTATCTGTCAAAGAGATCTCCAAAAGTAACCTGGATCTTGCCGTCCCGTCTGTGGTGAGCCATCGTTCGGATGATGAAGCACATGTCCATGATTTCTCTGTAGATGTGCTCCTCGGCTCTCTTGGCCCTTTCGGCAGTTTTGGTTCCTTCCTTGGGACGGCCGTAGCCTTCATCTCCTTTGTGCAGGCAGGTGGACATGGCCAACTCATAATCAAACTCTTCACTGAAAGGATTGAGCTTCTGAGATTGTCTGTGTTCATCAGCCCAGTGTTGCCATCTTTCTGTCAGGTTGCGCACTTGGCTGTATTTTTGCTGGGCTTTGCAGTTGAGTTTCTCTGTGACTCTATTTGCCCTAAAAGAGAGAGAGAGGATGAAGAATCAAAATATTGATATTTTAACACCCAAGTGTTGCTTTCTGTCTGTACTTCTTGTACATATGCATCTTAATGTAACTATAATTGTTTCATTATGAAAGAAATATGAACAATTCAAAAAAGTAAGAGATAAAAGAAGAAAAATCATATACAAGGCCACCATTGTTCTTAGTTTGAGGTATCTCCTTCTAGATTATTTTCTCTCTAAATAACAGTAATGTTTTAAGCTCTGTAAAATAATCATATTAAACAATTTCAAGAAAAAAGCTTCCTTACACAAATGTAATGCAAATATGTGTATCTTTTTTTTTTTTAAAGAAGATGTTGGGGTAAGAGTTTATTAATTTATTTATTTTTGCTGTGTTGGGTCTTTGTTTCTGTGCGAGGGCTTTCTCTAGTTGTGGCAAGCAGGGGCCACTCTTCATCGCGGTGCGCGGGCCTCTCACTGTCGCGGTGCGGAGCACAGGCTCCAGACGCGCAGGCTCAGTAGTTGTGGTTCACGGGCCTAGTTGCTCCGCGGCATGTGGGATCTTCCCAGACCAGGGCTCGAACCCGTGTCCCCTGCATTAGCAGGCAGATTCTCAACCACTGCACCACCAGGGAAGCCCCAAATATGTGTATCTTAAAGTTGCATATTAGTAACATTTAGAACTGGACTTGAATGAGTGTATTAAGGGAATACACTTTACACAGGACATCAAGAAACAGTTATTTGCCCAAAATAAGCCTTGTATCGGCACACATACTCTGTAATATTTACTCATGTATAGATTTTTATATATGGATTTTTTTTTTTTTTTTGGCCCCCTGCACAGCATGCGGATCTTCTTTCCCCGACTTGGGATGGAACCCGTGCCCCCTGCAGTGGAAGTGCGGAGTCTTAAGCACTGGACCGCCAGGGAAGTCCCTATACATGGATCTTTAATGAAGCATATCTATCCTAGTATCTATGATGTACCACAAATTTTGAAAAATCAAGCTGTATATATAGGAAACACCAGCTAGCAGTAGTAACATTTATTGAACACAGTGTGCTGGCATTCTTCTAAACACTTTCTACTAATATTTCCACAACCATTTCATGAGATAGGTACTGTTAATCTCACTTCCCAGATGAGGAAACTGAGGCCAGAGGGGTTAAGTAACTTTGCTTAAAGTCACAAAGCTGTTAAGTGATGGGTCTGTGACTTGTACCAAAGTTGATCCGGCTCCAGAGCCTGTGTATAACTTCTGTGAAATGCTGCCCTAACCCAGCGGAAGAGGCAGGATTCAAACCCGAACTGTCTTAGGCAGAGTCAGTGCTCTTCTCTCTGTGTGATGATGCCACTCAGCCTGCCAGGACAGTGTCTAATATGTGGATGAGCTGTGTCTCAAATGTGTGTGTCTGCCCTTGCAGTTTGGAATGCATTTATTATTAAAACAAAACGAAAACCAGCATTGGAAAGTGTAGACCAATAATGTCATGAGGGTGCAGATCTAATTTTAAAATGGCAAAATTTGTCTTTAACAGACTTTCCTGTCATTTCTGTATCTCCAATCTCCTAGACCTTTTTTCGAGGTCTCTTTGCCTTCATGAGTAAAGCATGAACTCTTGGACTGCCTAAAAGTCAGAAATTTGTATTCTTCATCTGTACAAGTGCCTCACCCATCCTTCTCCCCAGCTCCGAGTGGCTTCATGTGTGGAAGCGTTGGAAGTGGGAGATGTAGAGCAGGGTCGGATTTGCTTATGGCAATGGCATGCCCGAACTCAGCGGCCCCTGCTATCTGAAGTCTCACAATTTGCTGTTCAAAACCCAGGAACGGGTCAGATGTGAGTCTTCCTCGCTATCCAGACTCACTTCCTGCAGTCTGGTCATTCAGATGCAGGAGGCTAACACTGGGTAGAGAGGCAAGCATACTTGCCTGAGCATTGTTTTCTTCGAAGAGGAAGGCCATCCACTAGATGGCGACCTTTCACTAATTCCCGTGGTTTGTGTCCTACACTTGCTGCATTGTTTCACTGTTGCAGTAGAATTCAAACTAGGAGTACATTGTTGAATATAACACTGCTCTTCTTTGTAATGACATGGACAAAAGTATATGACAAAGTTAATTGGGAAAAAGCAGCATACAAAAACTGTTTACACAATTATCACAACTTAAAAAAATCATACATGTATGGAAAAGTGCTAGGAGCTACACTGCCCTGAAGTGGAATGCATTTCCCTCAACCCTGCTGGTCCTCGTCTTCATCTGCATCTCCATAGACTGTCCCTGTTCAGCTGCTCAGATTATGGGCTGCTTGATCTCATGACCAAAGGAGAGGAAACACCTAGTGCCCTTGGAATGATGGCAATCCATGGCAGACATAGTCTTCAAAAACAAGCCCAAGGCTGGAACATCTTGCTGGAGAAGCGACTTGAAACATCTCAGAAGAAAGTGAAAAGAACAGCACGATTTATTAACTCATACTTTTTGTCTCCTGAGCACCACCTGTGGTTCTGTCCTATAGTATAAAACATAATACATCCTCCCTTTAAGGAGCTTCTGGGCACTTTGACATTCCTTCCATCCTCTAGTAAAGTACTTATGACAACTACTGTGTGCCAGACAGGCTTTTAGGTACTCGTTGAATATTCAATAATGAAAAAAGAATGACGAATAACCACTAAAAGACGTTCATGAAAATCATCAGAGTGAACCAAATTTGAGTATATATGGTACAATTCTAACCATGTAAAATGTGTACACACCAGGCTGAAGAAATCAAGAGCATGTGCACAATTGAAAATAATTATGTTGGTATCTAGATGACAGTTGATTTTTTTTTTTCTTTTTCAAAATTCTCTTTCATGCTGGTATTATAGTTGACCCTTGAACAACACAGGCTTGAACTGCACGGGTCCACTTATACATGGATTTTTTTTTTTATAGTAAATACTACAGTACTACAGGATCCTCATCTTGTTGTTCAAGGGAACAATGGTGGGGGAGGGGTTCGGATCTTTCAAGCACTTGAAAATCCGAGTATAACTCTACACTTATACTGTATCCATGGTTCCACCTCCATAGATTCAACCAACCATGGATTGTGTAATAGTGTTGCAAGCATTTATTTGAAAAATCTGCTTATAAGTGGACCCACACAGTTCAAACCCATGTTGTTTTGCATCAACTGTATTGATTTTAAAATTTACAAGAAGCAGAAAAATATTCAAATTATCATCCAGAGGTAATTTGTTTAAACTGTATGTTATATGGGTCTCTCATTCATTGATGTAGTATTTTTTCTTCTAATTTTAATTAGGAACTTAAATTCCCTGAGTGTTGACACTCTATGTCATTTGGGATAAGGGTTAGGGTTGGTGAGGTAATAACTCTTTGAAGAAGAGAAACATCTAAAAAAGCACCTACTAAATCTTAATTTCCATTTGTTTTATGGTCAAACTGTAATTTCCAGTAATAAGAGAAAAGGAAAGCAAAAGAATTGATCCTATTAGCAAGAATTAGAAAATAGACAAGGTTGTTTTAAAGAAGTACTAGAAGAAAATATATCTTAATGAGTATTTAATTTTCACTATCTTATAAACGTTCTATATTGTCTTAGTATTTCCAGTTTTTAAAAAGTATGGAAGTTTCAGGTTTAAATCAGGATTAGAAAGTCTTATACCTTGAGTATCCTCCTGATCAATGAGTGTAAGACAATATATCAGCTTATCCTGTTTTTCTAAATTTCAAGTAAAAATGTGAATAATAGTTTAGATTGAGCTTTAGAAAGACAATCTCTTACACATTTACAGAAGCAAAGCGATATTCAAAGACTAGCACCACATCCATACCTTAGGCTAGAACACTTCTCTGTCAGTAAACTGCAGAACTTCTGCCACCCTTTCCAACTTCTCAGGGAAGTTCTGGGGAGAATCTGCTCCTCTGTCCACTGGTTTGCTTGCCCTTCACCACAGGAAGTATAGCCAATTTGGTTAATGGGAGATTGATATCTACAGGGTCACACTTTTCAGAAGCAGGGTGACTGAATTCAAAACTGTGCTCTCCTTTCTGTTATCAGCCAGGTTTGGGAGCCAAGCCTGTGCTTCTCCTTGCAGATTGGCAACTGTCCTCAAAGTCCATGGAAAGGGTTCCAAGCTCGAGAATTGGGGGCAAATATTAGAAAGCCATACTTTCCCCTTCATTTCTAGCAAATATCTTCAATATAGTTGTACCAAAACACTACAGTTTGGGAGTTATTGGGATTCCACTAATTAAGCTGATGCTTTGATCTCCATTTGATTTCTTGAGTCCACTCTGTCCTCAGAGAATCAGTCTAACACAGTGGTTAAGAATGCAAGCCCCGGCATCAGCCTTCCCAGTGTCATCACTTACTAGCTCTATGACTTGTATACATCTCCTCGCTCAGTTCCCTTTTCTATAAAACGCTCAGCCATTAGTATTTTTGCTAAACAGAACTTGGAGGAGAGAATGGATGAGTGATTGTCATTTCAATATTGCATCATTACTGTATGGGAGATAAAATTTCCTTTGTCTAAAGGAGATGGACCAAACAAGTCACATAGCTATACAATCAAAAGACTGAATATTTAAAAAATAAAGCATAAAATAGAAATCATTTTCATGGTAAAGCCCCAGGTAGTAAAACTCTACTGGTGAAGAATATTTCTACTTTCTACCAAACCTGCCTTGTCTCTGTTATCCATAGAACATCTTAACCACCAAGAAAACTTTTTTTCTACTTAAATATTTGTGACACATAATTTTCTCCCTGTTAGTGGATATGGGGAAAGAATGGTGCTTAGAATTAAAAATAAATGAACAAAACCCCCTTTCCCATAGGCCTCCTCAATAATGCCACATTCATTTCTCAAGCAGTATGTGAGAGTCCCATCAGGTAAAAAGTCCTATTGGGCTTCTGCTGAAGCTTCCTGAGCATAGCTAGGATTACTGCTGACATCCAGAGCTGCTGTTGCTGTGTACAACATTCTGGTACCCTACGTATTCTAAGACTAAGGGAAAGGAACCAAAGAAGGAAGGAAGGGATTTCATTCCCATTCTCCTCCCCAAACCCTGAGAGCCAATCTCCTAGCATCTCATAGTGTTGGGATCACCAGGGCTGGCCCCTTGCATTATAACGAGTACAACTTATTAAGTAGCTTTCCTGGGTCCGTTGCTTTACATAATTAATACCAAAATAACTCTATGGATTATCACATCTATTTTTTTTAGATGAGTACAAAGAAACTTAGGATTTGCCAGAGTGACCATGATTCAAATCTGTCTCTCATTCAAAGGTATCTCTCTATCACACTAAGAAGGTGTCCATGTACATGTCTGTTTGGGGGAACCAACAGAAGGGTCCGGTATGGAAGTTCTCACTTCCAGGTGAGACAGTTTAGAGTAGTGGTCAAGAGGGCGGGCTCTGGATCCAGAGTGCCTGGGTTCAAACCCCATGGGCTGTACAATCTTATACAAATTCCCTAATACTTCTTTGTCTTATGTTCCCATCTATCCAATGAGGATAATGACTGTGCCTACCCCATGAGAATGTTTTGAGGATTAAATGAATAAATACTTAGAAGAGTGCCAAAGAAGAGTACATGCGTTGGAGATTGGTCCCAACTGTCACCTCCCTACCTCTGGCCAATTCAAAACATGCTGACAGATCGTCATTGTGCCACCCTTAGTCTTTATTCCGTTGGGTTTATTCGGTTCTATTGTTTTGTAGCACACCCCCCCCCCAAATTCACAAGGCCAAAACTTAGACTATGGTTCCATATGGTCTGGTAGAATAGTGATCTCTGATTATGAATTCCTATGTGAATGTAAATAGAGCACAAATCTAGATCTCTGAGTGCATCCTCAAGGTGCTGCATGAGAAGTAGCGTCATGTCTGGTTCCAAAGCATTACATTTAGAGACAGGCATACTCATCTCAGGTCACTAACTTGCTGAGTGAAATTTCCCTCTGAGCTTCAGTGCTCTCATCCCTAAAACGGGATATTACCTACCTCATTGTGAGAGTTCTAAGGACAAAGCACGTAAAGTACCCACAGCACACACTAGATGCACGCGGAATTATGATTATCTACGTTTGCCATTTCATTTTGCTTGAAAGCTTTCAATATAATAGTGCTAATTCTTTCAAAACATCTTTAAAGTCACAAACTGACAGCTTTTTGTCAAATAAGGTAACCAGTTTTGTTCTTTACTTTCTGATTATATCATAAAAGTTGAAAAACACACCTACACATCTAACCGTTCCCAGAAGGAGTCAGTTTATAATTATTTGCCACATCTGAGACTGTTCCTATATTCTGATATCCTGTGGTTGTTGAATGAGAAATCCTGACTTTCTGTTATGTGTAGGCAGCTACTGTCTTGAAACAAAACATGCGTTTCTTGTCAGACTAAAGTATCAGTTTGAGTCAGTGTGTGTGTGTGTGTGTGCGTGCGTGCATTTAGTTGTTTTCGGATTGTGATATTTTAATTACCTAGCTTTTATAGCATTTCTTTGTTTATAAGCAGAACAAAATTTTCTGAAGGTTTGAAAAATTGCTAAATAATAAAATCTATATGAGGAGTAATAACCTTCATATAGTGAGCTTATGTGCAGGCACTGTGCTAAATTCTCATCTCCTCCCAATACAACAGAATGTATTCCAAAAGGTTACTGTTGCCATTGTTTTACAAAGGAGGAAATGGGTTTAGAAGAATAAGCCGTTTTTTTGTGTGGTGAGAACATTTAAGAGATATTCTCTTAGCAACATAATACAGTATTGTTAACTATAGTCAGGGCAGAGCTGGGATCTGAACTTGGGTCTGTCTGACTTCAGAGCCTGCTTTGACGTCAGACAGCAGCTTCCCACCTGTATACAGGCTCACAGAAATCCGTGTTCCAGGGGCACTATTTGGGTAGATGTGTCTCTTGAAAATATTGTAGACTGATTTTGGACAAGGGAAAGGTTTCTCCACTCAGTCTACCAGTAAATACTTGTCTCTGCAGAAAAATAAGCCAATTTGTTACTCATTATAGAATTGACTTAAAAATTTTTCCCAAAGCAGATACCCCTCTCCGGTGGCTTCAGATTTGTTGTGGCTAAACCTGGAGTGTTCAAAACAGAAAGGAGAAACCAAAGAGTGCAGGCCCTTGGCCCAAAGGTCCATGGCTGAGCTTGGTCCTGCCCTCCTAGCCCAGGGGCGTGCCTTTCCCCAGACCTCGCTGCCTGCCTGAGCTGTGAGATTCTCACTCTGACTTTGGTGGTCCTTCCCTGCTCTCTGGGATTCCCGCAGCTGCTTGGGGCTCAGGAGCGGGATAAGGAGTTGGGAGATGCGTTCACTTACAGGAAGGGCAAGGGGCGTTTGATTCTGGCAGTGGCCACCCGCTCTCCATCCAGCTCCAGCCTCCCCTCCGTCTCCCCTCCGTAGCCGCTGTCCTCTGTGTCTACGCTGCTGCTCCTGCACTTGGGCCCTTCCCGTTCCTCCTGTCCCATCTCTTTCCAGCCTTCGATCAGCTCAGATACCAGGCTGGCACATTTTCTCCTCCGTGTCGGGGAGCCATGGCCGCGGAGGATTCTGTCCATTTCACTCTCTGGCTGCCCAGCTTCAGGCGTGTCCCCATCCTTCTCGTATCTGTGGCTGAGGTGGCCCACATCCCCTCCTCTCTCGTAAGCCTTGCTGACGACTGTTTTGGTCACCTCTTTCCTTCTGATCTGAGACACCTCGGTGGCTTCCTCTGAGCTTGGTCCATCTCCGTGTCCCTCTGGCTTTGGGGAGGAAGACTTTGGGGCACTCTGAGCTTTCCGGTGGGTGGTGGGATGGATCACTGGTCCAGAAGCTTGGGGTGGGTTCTGGGTCCCTCCTGGCATCCAGCCTGTGGGCTCCTGGGCCTGCCTGATGCTGTTCTCATTGGCCCACTGCTGCCAGCCTCGGGCCAAGCTGATAACCAGGGTGGCTGTGCGTACCTTCCGGAGGGCACTCTTGGCTGGCCCCTCCTCCCTTTCCTTTTCCCCCGGAGCCATGCTACCTTCCTCTTCTCTGCTGCTAGCCTGGGCACTGGCTAAAATGAGTGGGGGCCGGTGGAGGGCCTGGGATTTAAATAGAAGTGGGACGTGGGGTGGGAAGAGAATTTGGTCACGGTGGAAACTATGTTAAGCACTTCTTGCCAAGATGCAGTGCCTTCCCTGTGATGGTGTGCTTTTTTTAAACCCTGACAGCTCCAGTTTCATCAGAGCAGAGGGACATCTCTGTTGGTAAAAGACAGTGATAGGATCACGCCCTTTCTTCTCCAAGTGCCAGAGTGGAAATTACTAGATCCGATCATGTGCTCAGCCTTAGGTTTTTCCTGACCTTAAAATATGGTCCTACCATTTATAGGAGCATAAAATACATGCACAAGTTGTGCTGGGAACATCATAGGCTTGTTTCCATTGAAACCTCAACAGCTTTCAGTATAGCTCTTAGTCCCCATTTTATAGCTGAATACAGTGACACGTAACTTCCTATAGCGAATAATATCTGAGACTCACACCCAGATGTCTGATGTAGGGCATGTGCCTCTTTTCTCTCTACTCATCAAGGGTCCTAAGTAGCCGTTTTCTTTTTGTCTTCAGCTCTATTCGATACAGACTTTAGAAGTCACCCCATCCAACCTCCATTTACCAGGTGAGAAAATTGAGGCCCAGATAAGGGGGGAGACAAGGGCCTGGTGTTATAGTCCCACGTTTGAATTATTTTATAGACAAATCCTATTAATACACGAGACGGTAGTCAAAATTTTGGTCCAATTATTTTTTTTAAAAATCTTTAAATTGAGACCTACACACACACTGAACTTCAGAGATTATTACAACAAATCTTTTCAAATGTTTTGTTAAAGCAGACTATTTAAAGACAAAATAAGTGAATGCTATCAGAAGCAACCCCTACCCGAACTTTTGTTTTGAATAACACAACCTTCCTTAGCAGAACTTCAAGTTCATGCAGAAAAACCATTTTTTCAATTCTCAGAACAAAGACCTGAAATATAGTTTTTAAAAAAGGACTGGATAGATAGGGCACTTGGACAGGAAAATAACCATCTATTAAGTGTCCTAAACCAGGTAAAAATGCTCAGGGCTCAACACTGAGTAATAAAGTAAGACAAATAGAATTTTTTCTTCATACAACAGTTCTATAGATTTTTTAACTGTATACTTTCCTCCAATCTTGACATGTAGTTAACCACACTGATTGAAAACCGCTGTCTAAGACCATAAAAAGGTAAGAACTTTAATTACTTCTGATTGTGAGACAAATTTATTTAAAAAAATATGTTGATGTCAGTTTTCCATCCTGTAGGTCATTTACCTCCCAGGATTAAGACAATTGGGGAGATGATTTACTACTCTATCTAGAAATCTGTCAGATGTGTTTTTAGAGTTCAACAGCATCTGAAAATGTTAACTGTGGTCCGACAATGCAGAGACAGAATCCCTCTTGATTAAGAGGAAATTGGATCACAAGAAAAGAAAACTATGACAAAGATTTCAATCTGAGTCTGAAATTTCTGGCATTCTTTCTTAGAATGTAGACACACTGCAGACTGTTTGGTTCCTGTTAGATTCCCTTCAGCTACTTGGAATGCCTTGGGAAGGAATGGGGTTCCTCAGAGATGCCCATGAACTCAACCCAGGACCAGGCTAATTTATAACTCCCCAAGGGACTTTTCTGCTTCCCTGCCCACACCTGTTCCACATTCAATTCTTATAGGGAGAGAATGGAAACAGCAAAATGTTACTAGTCTTTCACATATTAACAGGCATTGCAGTCAGCTGCCTGGGCTTAGGGCTATCAGCAGATAGTCTTGGCAAAAACAGGCAGCTACTAAAAGAATCTGGTCATTCCTTCTGAGATTTTGCTTCCACGGCAACTGTGGTCCTTCACTCATGCTTCTTCAGAAGAGAGTGTGAAATCCTTTCCCTCCTCGTGTCAGCTTTGGGCATTCCTTCCCTAAAGAAAGGTCTGTATACTACCTACTGTGCCTCTTATAAGGAATATCTTCTTTCTCAACCTCGATCTAGAGTCTTAAGAGTTCAGCATTCTTCTGCTTTAATAGAAGGTGTAAAAGAAATGAAAATAGGGGCTACCCTGGTGGCGCAGTGGTTGAGAGTCCGCCTGCCGATGCAGGGGACGCGGGTTCGGGACGCGGGTTTGTGCCCCGGTCCGGGAAGATCCCACATGCCGCGGAGCGGCTGGACCCGTGAGCCATGGCCGCTGAGCCTGCGCGTCTGGAGCCTGTGTTCCACAATGGGAGAGGCCCGCGTACCACAAAAAAAAAAAAAAATAATAAAGTATCAAAGAAAGATATAGTGAACTAAATAGTTTACAATGTGAGTTCCCTGTGAAACGATGAGATTAGAAACTGTAGGTGAAAATGCAGACCTGATTAATGAAGTAGTTACCACCTAAGAAATTTGTCATAAGTGTGGAAGTGTTTTGTAAAAAATACTAGTTATTATTTGATCATATGGGCAATACTAAGGAAGGGAGGAAGTTATATTTATGCAATTCTCTGCATGATACACTTAGAAGCCAGATGGAGCCAGCTCTCATCACCAGCTATATAATCTGACTAAAGAGACTTTAGAAACCGACATTTGCTCAAGGCTTATATGAAACAATAATTTCATTGATCCTTTCTACATAAATAAGTACGTTTTTTGCTTGTTCAGTCACAGAAAAGTGGGAATGAAAAGACTTTAATGGGCAGTAACAAATGGCTTTTGATTTCAAGTGAATTTACTTAATTCACTGCTAATGGAATGAATACAATGGGTGAGGCCTGGTAGTAGACAGTGTCGGGGAGAGTGTAAAGCTGAACAAAGCAGAAACTACTCTCAACGTCTTCCCATCTAGCCAGGAGAGGACATGCATACAACTGCCCTTAATAGTTTGGGGAGAACTACACTAGAAATAGAAATAAAGCTTTATGGGCTCATTGAGCACAGGTGACTGATTTTATTGGAAGGACTTCACAGCAGTGGTGGTCCTTTATCTGATCCTTAAAAGGTAAAACTCTACGAGGTGGAGAAAGGGTGCTGTAATCTGAAGAAACGCCGTGAACAAAGATAAGGCATGAAGATGCACGGTACACCCAGAGACCTAATGGCCCCGCGTGGAGATCACAACCTCAGATGCCTCCAGGATCATGCAGGTCATTTAAACCCATGAGGTGAGTTGGGTTGGGGCACAATATGGGGTGGTGAGGACTGAGGGCAACTGGCGAAGCAATGTCACAAGAGAAGTAAGAGATCTGGATTTTTACATGAACTCTCCCGGTTCTTTAAGTGGTGACAGTTAATACACACACACGCTCACACACAGTAGTACTGGGTGAACCTACACAGTTCTCGGACCAGATTCTGTGGGCCCCCAGTTTATAAGCTTTAGAGAAGAGCATACAGTGTTTATGGGGTAAGAACAAGGGGCCCGGGAGCAGTAGGACAGGCCTTTGAAGAAGTCAGTTGGAGCGATATTACGAAGAACGCCTTGCTAAGGAACCAGTGTTTTATCAAATGGGACTCACTTGCATCACTAAAAAATTTTAAACCTCAATGTGTTATCAAATTTGCGTCACCAAATGATCAAATCAAAAACCAGTGAAGTGGGGTTTGGATTTGAAAAAGATAGGACTAGGATAGGGAGACTCTTTATAGGGGTTACAAAAATAATCTTGGAAAGAACCCAGTGAGGATCTGAAAGAAGAGAGAAAGGTTTGAGAGCCATTGAGGTTCACATCAGACCCGCTAGTTGCCAAGGGTGATGGGTATCGGGGGTGGTCTAGAGGTTTCAATTTAAGTGACAGGTGTGAGGAGGTGCATTATCTGGAAAAGGATAGAAGGGACGATTTGTGGTGAGAAGGAGGTTTTCCCCCTTGAGTTGCGGAAGTGCTGGGGCGCCCGTGGAGACCTGGAGCACTGAGAGGAACCAAGAACATGGACCCGGTGGTCGGGCAGAACCAGGTGAAGATCCAGGCTCTGCAGGTTAGCAGGGTGACCTAGATCATGTTACTTAATTTCTCTTAGGATTCAGTTTTTTCATCTGTAAGATGAGTATTATCAGAGCGTCTACCTCATAGGGTCAGTGTGAGAATCAAATGAGTAACACACGTGAAGCACTGAACAGCGTGCCTGGCCCATGGAAGCTCGATAAGTGGTAATTGCTATTAATATCTGGATGTTGAGTCATGGAGTTAGAGAATTAAAGCTCCTTAGATATTTCTGTCTGACCAAGGACAGGACTGATGCCAAACCCACGGCAGGGATGCGTCTTCAGGTGGGAGGGTCAAGTGGGGTGATTTGTAGGGAGGGACTGGTGGCTGCGAGGGAACGCTTATTTATAGTGTTTCATTGTAAGGTAATTTATAGTGCGGCCTTTAAAGCAGTGTTTGAAAGGGTTCCCTCAGCCTGCTGCAGGTCAAATGAGGTCTCAGTTACTTGGTAGGGATAACCAAAGGGTTGAGCACAGGTGCTCTCCTGGAACCTCCTGGAATATGGAGCTTAGTGGTTTCCAATCACCGAGGCTCACATCAGAATCTTAAATCACATTGGGATCACCTGTGGAGCTTTAAAAACTACCACTGGTGCTAAACTGTCTCTGGACACAGGTCTTGGGTAGGATCCCAGCACCATTTAACCTAACACACCATCGGGGCTGGCAACCCTTGTTCTAGATTCTAGGGGCTTCCAGCAGACATTTCACATGCAGGTCTCAAGAGTGTCGTGACCAGTAGCCCAGGTATGGGTTCAGGCAGATTGATTTTGCATTCTGGATCTCCTTTCAGAAGCTGTGTACCACAGGAGTTAACTCCTCTGAGACTCAGTTGCCTTGTCTGATGGCAATAGCATGACTTTCCCCGCCGTTCTTTGTGTGTCTACATGAGGTGATGTTTGTGCAGCAGTTAGCACAATGCCCAATACGCTGGATAAGAGCACCACGTGGAAGCTGTTCACATTGTTCTTTATACTGTTACTGAGGATAATGATCACCTTCTACATAAATGACCTCAGTTCACAGACAACACATCGAACCTCAATATGTATAATACAACATAAACTTTTACATCATAAACAATAATAATTTACATACATTGCCAGAGACCAAAGAAAATTTCAGAGAACAAATGTCACACAAACCATTACCAATCTATAGTCACATTAATTTAATTCAGGAAACAAACAGATAAATGCTTACGATATTTAATTAAATCTGAACAATGGTGTCTCAGAAACTGACCTTGTAATCATGACTGAAACTCACTCTTCTTTGAATAACGTTGTTCAGTCTTTACTATGTTATTAACACTAACTTGGTTCAATTCATGTTTAATCGATTAACTCCAAACTGCACAATTTAGAAGTGTACCTCATTAACACCCTAAACTGACAATACCCATTAAAGTATCATGTTCCTAACTCCTCTGATCATTGAATAGTATAACATAACACACCTAGGATGGTGTCAACCTATAGTTCAATGAAAAAAAAGTGAAATCAATGGCTGGTTTGGGCTGATCACGCCCACTTAATTAGTGCGATAGCTCCTTAATACATTTTGCTACTTCTCATTTTGCTCTATGCAAATCCATCTGTGCACATCTCCCATGTTTATACCTTAAAAGTCGCTCAGCTGATCAAAACCCTTTAACCACTTCCCAGTATCATCCAGATAAAGTTAACACGTCTTAGCCTCATAGTCAAAGCTTGTTATCATTTGCCTTCACTTTTCACTCCTTGCCTTTATAGTTTGGTAACTCTATGGAATTTCACCGAAAAAAGCCTTTTTCTTCCTATTTTGGAGGATGTATGGCTGAAACAACAGTGCACATAGAGAAGCTTTGTGTGTGCTGCGACAATTCATTTAATTTTTGCTCCTGTTTCTTCCTGCAAAAATCTTCTTTGTCCTGGACTTGGTGTGAGTGTCAATAATGTACACCGAAGTGTTTCATAGACTGTAAAGAAGGATAGCAGCCCCGTCACCATGCTCGGACTTCTCTTTTTTTCTTCACCACTGGGTCTATTGTAATATTGTAATACATCTCTGGCTGTGTTACAGCTCTGTACCAGCTGTAGTTTTTAAAGTTCCACAGGTGATCCTAATGTGGTTTAAGATCCTAATTTGATCCTCAGTGATTGTAAACCACTGAGCTCTGTAATACCCTTGTCTCTGGGTTCCATTGGTGCCACCTACTTTTACCTTACTACCTGATGTACACCTATGTAGTCACTAAGCACCACCTGCGGGCTATGGAGGGGACGGGTGACAAAAGAGATGAGTCTGACCAGTGTCTGCCCTAATGAAGCTCACAGTAGAACATGGAGAAAGAAAGAAAGCAATCAGGTGTTACTGGGTTATGATATACAGGTCAGAATAGGGGCATATCTGAGGTCAGAATCAGTTATATCTTTGGGGTTAGGGAACGCCTCAAAAAAGAAGGTGCTGATTGAACTGAGCATTATGGGTTGCTGTCCAGTCGAAGGCGGTTGGGGAGAGGAAGCCCCAGAGAGAGGCTTAATGACTCAAGGTACGGAGGAGGAAACAGCATGTCTTACTGGAGTGTAAGCTGGGTTTCCCTACATACTACAGCCTGATGGGGTCCCCTTTCTGTTTTTTTAACTTTTTTTAATATAAATTCATTTTATTTTTGGCTGCGTCGGGTCTTCGTTGCTGCTTTCTCTAGCTGTGGAGAGTGAGGGTTACTCTTCCTTGCGGTGCACGGGCTTCTCATTGCAGTGGCTTCTCTTGTTGCAGAGCACAGGCTCTAGGACATGGGCTTCAGTAGTTGCAGCACACATGCTCAGTAGTTGTGGCTCACGGGCTCTAGAGAGCAGGCTCAGTAGTTGTGCTGCACGGGCTTAGTTGCTCCGCGGCATGTGGGATCTTCCCGGACCAGGGCTCAAACCCGTGTCCCCTGCATTGGCAGGCAGATTCTTAACCACTGCACCACCAGGGAAGCCCCCCTTTCTTTTAATAACCCAAGAAAACGACTTACATCCCCCTCCACTCAGTGTAAACAGAAAGAGTCTAGTGGCTATCTTAGAAGTCTTTTCAAATATGAGTGTGAATGGAAGTATCTAGAATTTGACCATTTCTCACCATCTTTATGGACATTAACCTGCCCGCCCCTTCTCACCTGGACCATGGGCAGCTCGAGCCACCATCAGCATTTTTGTGGATTATTACATCATCTCCTTAACTGATCTCCCTACTCTTAACCTTGTCCAATCTATTCCCAACATTAGTCATATCCTTTAAAAACTTAACTCAAATTTTTCTCTGTTTTTTGCCTCAGAGTAAAAGCCAAAATCCTCACAATGGTCTGCAAAGTCTTACCACACTCTCCCCGTTTAGGCCCCTGACTGCTTTCCCTGTGACTCTCCCCTACCCCATTCTTCACCCTGCCTGGGCCACACAGATCTCCAAGCTCTCACCTGTCCGGGGACTTCTGCACTGTAGCTCCCTTTGTCTTAACCTCCTGATTCCCCACCAGCCGGCGCCATTGCCTCTGCATATTCCAGAGACACAAAGTCTCTCTAAACAAAAGAGGTTCTCCTCTTAAGAGCAATGCTGCATCCTTCTGCAGTGGAAACCGAGGAAGGAAGTGCAGTGAAGTTTGCAGCTGGTCAGGTAAATAAGTAAGACCAGATAGTGGAGGAACTTTAAAGCCCTGATAAGAAAGACAGATTTTATCCAAACCTTGTAAAGCTTTAACCTGAAGAATGGCATGATCAGAATTGCATTTTAATAAATTCATTTTGTCAGTAGTATGGAGAATGGACTCAAGGATGGTGAGTGGGCAAGAGTAGAGGCTGAGATAATTTTTGTTTTCTTTTATCCAGAGGCAACCCCCGCCAAGGGCAGGATGTTTGGGGGTCTCTATTGGCTCTCTGGTCTCTTTCCCACCCCCTTTATAAAGGCTCTTCTAAAGCAGAAATTCCAGTCAATTCTTTCCCCTATTAGTTCACCAACTAGACCAAAATTGTTCCCACCGCTGGAGGTGGGAGAGTGGAGAGACGGCCCCACCCACTAAGTTTCGTTACTATGGTGACAGCGGGGGGTGGGGGAACCTAAGTGCCTCTCCCACCCTCCTCCCAAACCGAGAAAGATAGTGGGCCCTGCTGACCGCGCCAAATTCTAGCCAACGGGCGGCTGCTCCTGCTTTCCGCCAGTTCTCCCCGCCCCTCCCCGTCGGCCTCGCCCCCAGGAATCGGATTCACGAATCTGGAGTAGGGATTTACAGTTCCAGGCCAGGTGCGAGGGCGCTGGGCGGAGGAGCCCAGAAATCTAGGTAAGAGATGATGAAAACCTACTCTAAGATGGTAGTGGTAAAGTCGGAAAGGAGGGAATAAGCACTACAGGTTTAATTAAGAGGTGGAATTGATAGGAGTTGGTCACAATGAGATATTAGATGTGAAAGAAATGAAGGCATTTGGGACGAACAGGCTTTTTGTCTTGGGTTGATAGGTAGATGGTGGTTTCATTCACGAAGAATAAAAATACGAAGGGAATGCTAAGCTTGGGGATTGGACAAATATTAAGTTCTGGACATACTAACTTGGAGATACCTGTAAGACCTCCAGGGTAAGTTATCTAGTAGATGGGGACTGGAGCTCAGGAGAAAGGTCTGGGCTCCTACGTAGATTAGGGCATCATTTTGGATCATGGAGGCTAAGTCATGCCAAGTCACAGAGCCAACAAGAGTTAACACTGGGATCAAAGTCAGACACTTTGACTCCAGAGTCAGGGCTGCTAATGACTGTGGTCGGACACAAATTCCTTTCCTCCTCCTCGCTTAGCGCCCCACCTTGAAGGATGGGCTTCGGAAGCTTGTGACACCACTCTGGAAAACAGCTTCTTAAGATCTAAATATAGGGTTTCTTAGCCCTGACTTTCTATCTGATCCTGTAAAACTTTCCTTTCCTTAATGCCAAGTGTCTTTATGTGACCCGATGGAGGTGTTAGCTAACTCTATAGTGGTAATAATTTTGCAATATATAAGTATCACATCAACACATTATACACCTTAAACTTACACATTGTTACATGTCAATTATATCTCAATAAAGCTGGAAAAAAGGTATGTTTAAAAAGTAGTCTTCACGGGGCTTCCCTGGTGGTGCAGTGGTTGGGGGTCCGCCTGCTGATGCAGGGGACACGGGTTCGTGCCCCGGTCTGGGAGGATCCCATGTGCCGCGGAGCGGCTGGGCCCGTGAGCCATGGCTGCTGAGCCTGCGCGTCCGGAGCCTGTGCTCCGCAGCGGGAGAGGCCACGGCGGTGAGAGGCCCGCGTACCGCAAAAAAAAAAAAAAAAAAAAAAAAAAAAAAAAAGTAGCCTTCACTTCTTAATTTGTGACCTCCTGTTCACTTCTCAACCCATTCAACCCACAATTCTGGTTTCTGCCCACAAACTCAATTTAGTCAAGGCACAGATGACTTCCTCATTGCCAAACCCAAGGGAGATTTTTAGTTCTAACTTATTTAAACTTTCTATAGCATCTTGTATACATCCCCTTCCGTGTGTGTGTGTGTGTAAATATGTGTATGTGTCGAGGGAAAGAAAGTCCTGACAGAAGGATAAAGTTTGGAAAACCAAGAAGGAATAGCCAATCCTAATTATACTCATGCAACTTATCATAGGCCGGCATGAATGTAACATACAGAGTTACAATTTATTCCCAATCCTGAAACCTTAATTGTGCTAGAAGTATTCCTTTCAGTGCAGGGCTGTCATTTTGAGAAAAAAATGCTGAAATAGCCCATTGAACATGGCTTTGTACACCAAATGTTTCCCGTCTTTTCCTGGAAATTATCTAAAAGCAACAGGTACAATTTTTTTTTAAAAAAACCTCTCGGACTCTATCTTCTGTTAAGTAGGACACAGGTAATCTACAGACTCTGACATATGTGTAATAATTGCTAAAACTAGCTGAGGTTGGTTAGAATCTATGTAGCAGAAAGTCAAGAGGGATACTGAGAAGGCCTGCAGGGGTGGGTTGCAGAAGGATTTTGTAAAAACACATTTTCTGAAAGGAAGCAATTCACCGTGTAGTAAAAAAAGCTGCATGGCATGTTTGCTGTAGTGAGTGTAGAAATCTGGTGTCAGGTCTGGCAATCAAAATCCTCCTAAACTTCAACTTTGAAAAGCAGTTTTGTTTTTCTTTTTACCATCTTCATTGGAGTATACTTGCTTTACTTGTGTTAGTTTCTGCTGTACAACAAAGTGGATCAGCTTTATGTATACATATATCCCCATACCCCCTCCCTCTTGCTTCTCCCTCCCGCCCTCCCTATCCCACCCCTCTCGGTGGTCACAAAGGACAGAACTGATCTCCCTGTGTGATGCAGCTGCTTCCCACTAGCTATCTACCTTACGTCTGGTAGTGTATATATGTAAGTGCTACTCTCTCACTTCGTCCCAGCTTCCCCTTCCCCCTCCCTGTGTCTTCAAGTCCATTCTCTATGTCTGCGTCTTTATTCCTATCCTGCCCCTAGGTTCATTAGAACCATTTTTTTTTGTTTTAGATTCCATATATATGTGTTAGCATACGGTATTTGTTTTTCTCTTTCTGACTTACTTCACTGTATGACAGACTCTAGGTCCATCCACCTCACTACAAATAGTTCAATTTCGTTTCTTTTTATGGCTGAGTAGTATTCCAGTGTATATATGTGCCACATCTTCTCTATCCAAACAACCCAATCCAGAAGACATAAATAGACATTTCTCCAAAGAAGATATACAGATTGCCAACAAACACAGGAAAGGTTGCTCAACATCGCTAATCATTAGAGAATGCAAATCAAAACTACAATGAGGTATCACCTCACACCCATCAGAATGACCATCATCAAAAAATCTACAAACAATAAGTGCTGGAGGGGGTGTGGAGAAAAGGAAACCCTCTTACACTGTTGGTGGGACTGTAAATTGATACAGTCACTACGGAGAACAGTATGGAGGCTTCTTAAAACACTAAAGATAGAACCACCATATGACCCAGCAATCCCTCTACTGGGCATGTACCCTGAGAAAACCATAATTTGAAAAGCAGTTGATTTAAAGATGCAGAAGCAGTAAGGGTACACAAAGAATTAAATGGCTGCATCATATTTGCAGGAAGCAGATCTCTAAGGTGGCTATAGAAAGTTCTTTGGATTGAAACACCTGGAAGCTACTCTGGTCCATCCTCTTTCTTTACAGGAACTTTCTTAAATGCCTAGTCCAGAAAAATTCAACTCATTTAGTGATGTTAAAAAAGTTTTAAAATGGTACAGTAGCAACCCAAAGACACTTTAAGAAAAATATGTGGAAAAGAACAATAAACTTACCAACAAAGACCAGTCACCAGAAAAAAGCTACCACAGAACAGGTGAAAAATGTGAACCTTCAGCCAAAACTGTAAAGACAGAAAACCTGACCTCTGTGAAGTAGAAGGGAGCACGCAAAGCAGATATAGTAATTCTTGGGAGAGATGGCAAGACAGCAATCAAGGACAAAAAAAACTAGAGAAAAGATATTAGAGGTAGAAGAGTGGGACCAGAAGAGAGAAATCTGGTATTTTTCTCAAAGAATTTGAACGTATACTTGGAAAACACGAGAGGAGCACACATGGTAGGCGCTCAACAAATGTTTGGTCAGTGAATGGATGGGTGATGGGGGAGGGAGATGTTCCTGAATTCCATTGTATACCTTAATAATGAATCTATTTTAAAGGTAAATTAAAAATAAACTGACAAAAGAGTGAATGATAGAAGGGCCTCAGATTTATTCTTATTTTCTCCAGTTGTTATGTTCTCCAGTTCAGAATTTACAGGAATCTGTCTCCATTTCCATGACTGTGTTTTGATTTGATGAGGACTGAAAACATTTGTTTGCTCTGAATTTCATGGGGCCTCCTCTGCATCCCCCCACATGAGGGCAGGGTTCCTGGTCCTTCTTCTCAGTCCTGCGGAAGAGCCACACAGGCGATTCCAGTCTGATCTGCCCTTTGGAAGGGACTGACTGGTCACAGCCTCCTCTGCCTGCTCTCAGATGATTCCAGGCTTGCTGTCTCTACAGGTTCCGCTTGCCAGACCTTCAGTTATTTCCGTGGCCCAAGTCAACAAACATTCATTGAGCTAAGTATCATGGTTGTAAGAGGTACCAAGACACACGAGGTGGTGTCTCAGGGTTTGCACCCTAGTCAGGGATTCAGGTGCGCATGATAATTACAGGGGCCTCGGCAAGTTGTTAACCTAAGGATTTGTTTTGTCCTAAGTCTGTATTATTTTTTGCTAGGGCTGCTGTCACAAATTGCCACAAACTTGGTGGTTTAAAACAAATTTATTCTCTCACGGTTCTGGTGTTCAGAAATCAAGATGGTGGCCTGGGGCTTCCCTGGTGGCGCAGTGGTTGGGAGTCCGCCTGCCCATGCAGGGCACGCGGGTTCGTGGCCCGGTCCGGGATGATACCGCATGCCGCGGAGCAGCTGGGGCTGTGGGCCGTGGGCGCTGAGTCTGTGCGTCAGGAGCCTTTGCTCGAGGTGGGAGGGGCCGCAGCAGTGGGGGGGGCCGCAGCAGTGGGAGGCCCGCGTACCGCAAAAAAAAAAAA
>NW_020837983.1:15986775-15998093 GCF_003676395.1 Aethalodelphis obliquidens
AAAAAAAAAAAAAAAAAAAAGATGGTGGCCTGGCTGTGGTCCCTGTGAAGGCTCCAGGGGAGAATGCTTCCTTGCCTCTCCCAGCTCCTGGTGGCTCCAGGCTTCCTCGGCTGGTGGCTGCACCACTCTAGTCTCTGCCTCTGTCTTTACATGGTTCTCTCCTCTGTGTCCGTGTCTTTTTCTCTTCTTTCTGTGTCAAATTGCCCTCTGCCTTTCTCTTATATAAGGACACGTGTCATTGGATTGAGGGCCCACCCAGATAAGCCAGTATGATATCAAGTTCCTCAAATTAATTACATCTGCAAAGACCCCTTTTCCAAATAATATCATATTCACAGATTCCAGGGGTTAGGATGCGGACGTATCTTTTGGGGGGGGCCGCCATTCAACCCACCACAGTCTTCTTGCAGAGTGTTTTACTTTCCTTTGGCATCCTATTGTGCTTTTAGGCTTCTCTGTTTGTATTATATAGTCTGACTTTGGATCAAATTAAGCCCCATTGCCAGCTAGCTGTGTGACCTTTGGGCATGTTACCTAGCTTCTCTCTGCCTGAGTTCTCTATGCAAACAGGAAGTGCAAATGTGCTTTTGACAGGATTATTATAAGGAGGAATGGGGCATGGAATGTAAAGCTGTTAGCCCAGCTCAGTAAATAATGGGAAGAGATGATTTCACTGCAGTTAGCAGCTGTGACACTAGGCACTGGGAGGTCGTCAGCTCTTCAATGTGTAGTTTTACAAGGAGGTCTTTATCTCTCCTTTATTTCCTTCTGCCTTAATTTTCCCAGCGCCAAGGTAAGCACTGCAAACTTGCTCCAACCTCAGAACAGGGGCTTTACTTTGAAAGCCTTGCAGCTAGCTGGCAGACAGCTGGAAATTCACTATTTTAAGTTTTAGGACACTGGCGGGAGGTCTGAGCTATGTTAATTTCAGAACGCTCTGACAGGCTTATCTTCAGATTTCTTTTTTTGTTTTTTAAATAGAGATTAGAGCTTACTCAAAGAGGCAAAGGCAGCTGTGTGGGGAGGTATCTTGTTTAACGGTCTGTCTGTCATTTAACACCACTTGTACCCCACAGGGAGGAAGGAGAGGCTGCCTGAGAGCTAAATTTAAGTTGTAAGGGTCTAAGCATCATTTTAAAAAGAAGATAGATAACAGCTTCCTGTCTGGGAGAGATTACCAAAAAAGAAACTTTAATTCAACCATTTTTATGCTTTTGGTGAGAATGGTTCCCCCACTACAAAGTCCAGGGAGAATTATTTGTAGTTAGTTAAGTAAGATGTTTTAAATCCATGTAAGTCTTTTCTTCCAAGTAAATATTTATTCTCTTAAAACACCAAGGAGTGTTCAAAACCTGTACTATCTTTCCTTTTCTTTAAAAGGAAAATTTTTTTTGGTAAAACACTTGGTCAAGTAAAAATATCCACGGAGGCCCAATTTATAAAACAAGTTAAGAAGAAACTTCTCTCGTTTAGAGAGGGGAGGGGATGGTTGAGAACCTAGGGGAACGCTTATCCAACACTCCTCAGCACGCCGAAAAGGGAACAGGCACAATCCCCTCCCCAGGGGTGTCACCCTTAGCCAGGGCAGACTGTCACCTGGCTGAGGAAGGGGATGGAGGACACTAGGGCCAACTAGAAGGTGTCTGAAGCTTTGATTTAAAGGCTAGCTTGCCCATGGTAAAGCTTTGTTCTGTAAACCACATATATGCGAAAAGAAGTAATCAGATGTCGACTACATGGAACACCTTAGGGTTCCAAGAATAAATGCGCAGCAAAAATAAAAGTAGACACGTTGTTGCCAACAACCTTATGTCCAGTCCTGGGAGATTTAACAGGTATAGTGAAGTGGTTAAGAGCATGGGGCCAGGAGCTCAAATTGCTTGTTCCTACCTCAGCTTTACAGGCTCTTGGTGGTCCCCAGACTGTCAGCAGCATCAGCATCACCTGGGAGCTTGTTGGAAATGCAGACGCTCAGGCCCCTCCCAGACTTACTAAACCAGAATCTGCATTTAACAAGATCATCAGATGATTTGTGTGTACATTGAAGTTTGAGAGACCCCCCCAGTAGTTCCTCCCTCCTGTGGTTCATGCCTTTGCATAATCCCCTCCCTTGAGTGTAGGTGGGGCAGGTAGCCTCCAGGACCAGAGGATGGCCTCCAACCAGAAGCCAGATAAAAGGGACACCCTCCATCATACAGGTGCAAGGAGGTGATTCCTACTAACCACCTAAATGACCTTGGGTGTAGATTCTTCCCCTGCTGAGCCTCGGGGTGACGCAGCCCAGCTGACACCTTGACTGCAGCCTCGCAAGATGCTGAGCAAAGGGCTGTTAATTCAGGCCTGGACTCTTGACCGACAGAAACTATAAGGGAATAAATGTGTGTTGTTTTAAGCTGTTCGCTTCGTGGTACTTTGTTACACAGCAATAGAAAACCAGTACATCTAAGGCAATTTATCCACTCTGTTTGCCTAAATATTAAAAGGCGATAAAAACAGTATTAGCCATGGGGTTACTGTGCAGATTAATGAGTAATACATGCAAAGTGCTTAAAACCGAGCTTGGTAAAACATGGTAAGTGCTAAAAAATTGTATTATTATAGCATATAACTGAAATGTGGTTATAATTCCCTACTTTTTGAAAACTGCTTTTTAATGGGGCTGAAGCAGGATGGACAAAGCGAATGGTGGTCAAGGAATTACGTTGTATCTTGTGTGTATGAGCTTCCAGGACATCCCTAGTGTGTCTTTTGAATTTGCTTCAGTGATGATGTAGGGAAGTGCTGCTGGAGTCTATGTTGCTTCTTGTGTTAAGTTTATTCACCTAAGAGAATCTAATCCAAGCACCTCCTGGTTATAACTCAAAGTGGAAAAACGTGTGCCTTATCTTCATTTTACAGACAGGTAAGTGAAGCTCTGGAGGAAATGATTTGTCCATGTTGTGGCGGAAATACAGGCTGCTAGAATTGGAGTCTGGCATCTTGATTCAAGCTCAGATAATCAAAACAGCATGAGCTATTTGCTATGTGGATCAAGACAGGTTCAGGTAGAAGATGGGCTACATAAACGGACATTTCCCAGTGCAAATCTCAACACTTGCTTCTCTCTTCTGTGTCTGCCCTACCTAACCTGCCAATCAGTAAACTGTCCAGTTTTCCCCTTTGACTGAAACTTTGTTTTGGGACTTGCAAAATGTTACTCCCGATTATACACCGTCTCTTGCAGGTATAAGCAATGCAAAAGCAATAACAGGTCTCTGAGCCTTCGAGTGGCAGCCTGCCTCCTGTCACGACAATAAAATTAGAATGGGAGATGAATTATACCCTTTCTTCTGACACAATTTGTTAAAGCCCCTATGTGAAACTTCACGTGCAATGTAATTTCCCAGCACTTGCTTTCTGAGAATCCTTGTCATTCTTTGTCAGTGCCTGTGTTCCCTTCTTATTGGAATGGCCTTGTATATTGTATTTAAAAACTATTCAGGTATTTTTAATTATAATGCCCTTTCAGGAGACTTGTATCTGGCAGCCACCCATTATATTGCTCTTTTGTTTTGAAGATCAGTATGCGTTCAGGGCTGTTTTTCTGTTCTACTTTACCAAAGACACTCACATCTGGTTCTTGGCGAATACCACAGACGGGGTCGCACTATAATTGAACTTTCATAAATCATCCTCTGCCACATGCAACCAAATTCCCACAACCTTTTCTTCCCTCAGGAACATTTTCAAGCTGCTCAAGGATGAGATAAAGAAACAGGTCTATCTCCCTCAGTACATGTTTTACTTTTCATTCCTTTATCAACTGAGGGTTCGGGTCTTGTGGCTAATGCAAACGTGCTATCCTCAAGTCAGCGGCTGAGGAAGTGGCTGAGTTGTGAAAATGGTATGTGTCCTCAGATACTCACGATAATACTGTAGAGGATATACATATATATATTATATATACATGTTAATCATTTTAATATGCCAGTCTTGATGTTTACAAGTCATGTCTCAATTAGTATACAGGTATCTGAATACATATAAATATCTATTTATGTCCTAGTAGTGGAAGTCCCTGGATTTGCAATATACTCTAACCCTAAGATGCCAACATCATAATTATTTTTTTTTATTGTGGTAAAAAACATGAGGAGAGTATATTTTTAACCCAATTAAAATTATTTGACTTAAGGGTAGTGGAAAAAAGTGAACATAAACTTCTCTTGAGAACATCATTAGGTGCTGAAAATATCTAAATAATGTCCACACAGTGCGCCAGTGATGATGAGGATAGTCATCTGGCTAAGACAGGATGTTTGCAACTTTAGTGACCGTGTTAGGAAAGTTACAGGACAAAAACTCTTTAAGAATATTTCAAAGACAGACAAGGCTAGAGAGTAATAAAGAGCTTTCTGATGACAGATTTCCCTGCAGAAAGCTTTCCCAATCTGTGTTTTCGTGATGACTGAGGTTAGAAAAACTATTTTCCACAAGAAAACTAAGACAGTGAGATTAATCACACGGTTGCCTAAGAAACACAGCAAAGGTTCAAAATCTGGATCATACCATGTTTTCTGTTGTATCTCCTAATGAACAATTTGGAGCGGCATAAAACAGGAATAATATGATGCAGGTGTACACAGACACAGCTAGTACGGTTGCTACAATGTTGAAATACTCATGTAAACAGCAGTTATGCTTTCCCACCTCACCTCTGACCCAGGGACCTCTAGACACCCCCAGTCCAGCAACCAGGGGATTAACACCTGGCACATAGTGGGACTTTCAAGACCCAGGTTTAATTCAGTGCTCAGGCTGTCCAAGTGGTTCAAGCGTTTGAGTGTTACCCATCGATAAAGTTTAGTAAGTCATTTTGATGCTAGTGAAGTTTCAGCAGTTGAAGTGACCTGTTAAAAAGAATCGTGATATGTCTTCTCTTATTTATGTTGCAGTGTGTTTCATTGCATCTTCATCTCAAACTCTGAAAATGTCAATTTACCCACCTCTGTTCTGTAACGTTTCAACCTGGAAAGCTACTCCAGGGAGTCTGATATTTGGAAATCTGAATACCTTAATGGAGCTGCTAAAATACTCTTGCTGAGACAGGAAAGGGAGAAAAGAAACGGGGACTCTACATATGCTTTAAAGCAGTAATCCGAAGAGAGCAGAAATATTATCAGAAAGGCTTCTTAGAGGATGCCGGCATTTGGCTACATAGCTGCAAATTTTCCTGGTTATGGTAAACTGGCTTCAAACATACAGGAATAAAGAAGAGGTTTTGATCTTCCCTGGAAGATAAAGACAGTCTGTGAATTAAGTTAAATAAACCTCACAAGTTGTTGTTCTTTAAGTGAGAGAGGAATAGTAACAGAAGTTTGAGACATCTATAAATAACCATGCTTGTCTTTCTGCAGCAATGATGATACAAGGTTAAAGCAACATTTCATGTAGCAAGATCCACCTTAAATTTCTAACATTATCTAAATGCCTCTAATGGCAAGACTAGTTCTTAGGGAAGGAGACTGAAGACTAAAATTTCAGATGTTTTTACCTGTTTCAAAGGCTGTTCAGAAATGCTGTCTTAGGACAGGTTGAGCTCAACCTTCATCTTGGATGGAGTCAAATGGATTACTTCCCCTTTAAGACCTTAACTCATTTGCATTCCTAATCCTCATTTTCCAAGTAAAACTTTCTTCTAGTGAGTAGTGGCCAGCCCATAACAACAAGATGCATGTGTTGCTGATTGACAATCAGTTTGATTTTGCTTTCTTCCAGGGCCCTGTGTACTCTGATTCAGCATGAAATGCACCCCCCCAACCCTGTTACCTTTCCTTCCCTACTCAAGTGGCTTTCCAGATCCCATTATTGATCGCTATTAGTGAAATTTTGTGTTTTCTGATATAGTGACAGACCCAAAGATCATAGCCTGAGTTTTCAATCAATGACTGGACAGTATGATCTCGTTTTTCCCTCTCGGTATGTTCTCCCTCTGGGCTTGGCTTTCAGAAACAACTCAGTTGCATCTTAGTCCAAATGTACAGCTGAGTTGCTTGACCTTTCTATTCTGCAAAGTCTCTCAGGGCAAGCTGGGCTCTCAGCCTCCCCCTTTCACATCTCATAGCAACAGGCAGGACATGTTCTTATTCACTACTTTTCCAGCCACCAACTGTTTTGCTCAGCAGGCAGCTATGTTATGGCTGGGAAAGGTGACCTTCCAACAGACCTAATATTTATTTAACCAACAGCAAGCTCTGGGGCTCACCTACAATCGTACTGAGCCTCAATCAAACATCTTCTGCACATGCCTAGGCATGTCAAGGACTTGAGATTAGAAACGTTGATAGAGTGGGATTTATACTCACTTAGGCTCCTGAATGCCTTTGGGGCTCTCAGCTTATACTTGGGACATTCATGAAATATGAAAAGGAAACAGCAGTGCAGTGGATGTTATCATATAATTCAAAATATAAGCCAAGATCCGTGTTAGAGGTGAGTTCTTTCGGTTCAATTAACATTTTTAAGTGCGTTTAAGGGAAAGTAACCTTTTATTAAAGCAACTGGGCATAGACTTAAATGAAAAACAGGTGTAAAGTCAAAAATTTTACTTTTTAAAAAAGGATTAAACCATTAACCTACTATGTTTTAGTCCCTTATAGGGTCTAATGTATAAAAATATTGGGGCAGATTTTTTAATTGGATTCCACGTTCTTAGTTTTTCTTCCCTAGGGGTCAACTTATTTCTTAATTAAACCAGCTCTCAGAATTATCCTAGATAATCCGTATATCAGTCCAGTGTAATTCATAACTCTTCCATTTTACCTACTACCCTGATCCACCTAAGATAGCTATTTCCCTGCCACCACTTGTGTCTTTATAACTTGCCTCCACCTGTCCTTCTGCCCTTTGTTCAATCCTCACTTCACATGCACTATTTGACCTCTCTTGCATCTTTCTTTTTCTTTTTTTTTTTTTTTTGCGGTACGCGGGCCTCTCACTGCCGTGGCCTCTCCTGTTGCAGAGCACAGGCTCCGAATGCACAGGCTCCACGGCATGTGGGATCTTCCCGGACCGGGGCACGAACCCGTGTCCCCTGCATCGGCAGGCGGACTCTCAACCACTGCGCCACCAGGGAAGCCCTGCATCTTTCTATTCTTACTGATTGAAGTAAATGTGTTCTAGAGAGCAGAAGCCATGTAACAAGTGCCATAACAATATTAATCATCTCTAAAGCATGCATAGTGGTGGTATCAACAAATTCACTGAGTTTGCTTAGTTTGAAAGCAAAAGCAAAGGATTTAGCTCTTGGAATATAATTGTCCCTTGGTATCCAAAGGGGATTGTTTCCAGGACCCCCAAGGATACCAAACTCCACGGATGCTCAAGTGCCTTGTGTAAAATGGTATAGTATTTGCATATAACCTATGTAATCTTTCCATATATTTAAACCATCTCTATGTTACTTATAATATCTAGAACAGTGTAAATGCTGTGTAAATAGTTGTAAATACAATGTAAATGGTATGTTAATAGTGGCCAGTGGGCTTCCCTGGTGGCACAGTGGTTGAGAATGTGCCTGTCAATGCAGGGGACACGGGTTCGAGCCCTGCTCCGGGAAGATCTCACATGCAGTGGAGCAACTAAGCCCGTGTGCCACAACTACTGAGCCTGTGCTCTAAGAGCCTGCGTGCTGCAACTACTGAAGCCTGTGTGCCTAGAGCCCGTGCTCCGCAACAAGAGAAGCCACCACAATGAGAAGCCCACGCACTGCAAAAGAGTAGCCCCTGCTCGCTGCAACTAGAGAAAGCCCACACGCAGCCAACAGAGAACCAACGCAGCCAAAAATAAATTAATTAATTAATAAAAAAACTAGTTGCCAGTGCATGGCAAATTGAAGTTCTGCTTTTTGAAACATTCTGGAGTTTTTTTTTTCCAACTTTTGATCTGTGGTTAGTTGAGTCTGCAGATGCGGAAACTGTGGGTATGGGGGCCACTGGACTCATTCTTGGAATGTTCTCTAGGACCACAGCCACCATATTGGGAGATGCCCAAGCCATGTGGATTTGCCATATGTAGACACCTTATTCAGTATCTGTCAGGTGAGCTCCCGGTCAATTGTCGGTTCTGTGAGGTCTCTTGGGTTTGCAGCTCACTGGCATGATTAGACCACTCCAGCCCCAGCAGCCATGGAATTGCACCTACATGAGAGACCATAAGAGAGAACCTTTCAGATGACTCTGGTCACCCTTCAGAACCCTTTTCCAGGTGGCAAATGTATCTCAATTTTTAACAGAGTAAAGATAATCTGAAGGTTGCTGTTTTGTTGACTCCTTATAGACCCTTTAAAGTAAATAAGGAGTCTTCTTAGAATCTTCTAGGCGTTGTCTCACCTATAATTGCCAGATAAAATACAGGATACAACATTTGGCAATACTGTACTAAAGCTTCATTTATTGTTTATCTGAAAATCTAATTTAACTGGACCTCTATTTTATTTGCTAGACTTGGCAACCTAGCACATACCCTGAATCTCTACCCAATATTGAAAAGGGGCTGGTTTCAAAGAGACTACTTACCTTCCCTATCCATCCTTCATTCCTTGACTCCTGGTTAGATCAATACAGGAAATAAAATCTCTAGATCAATCAAATCCACTTATTAAAATCCTGTAAACCTTTCCCTAAGATCCTGTAAGCAAACATTCATCCCCAACACTCCCAAAACATCTATAAAATATGTAACTCAATCCCACAAAACAAATCCAAAAGCAGAGTAGAACTTGGGCTTTGGAAAAATCAATTGCAAATAAAAACAAACTGAAAAAACCCAAAGCAGTCCTTGTTTTGATTTGTCTCTGAAGGGTACAGTGAAAGAAAAAGAAACCAAAGAACTTGAATGGCTTTCAGTGACAAAAAAAGACCTTAAGCTTCATGGAAAAATAATCCAAATAGCATTTAATTGTTGGATATTGATTCATAGTTTACAAAAGATTCTTGTATTATCTAATTTGAATTTCATAAGAACCTGTATGAAGTAGAAAAGCAATAGATCATTTTTGAATCTTATGGACCTTAACTCTGACTGGGATTCAATACACTGTTATGCAGTTGGATAGTTATTTCTATTTGCCCTCAAATAAACTGAGGTTCTGAGAAATTATGTTAACTGCCCACAGCCAGAATTAAATAATACTTGAAAAAGCCAGGACTTGAACTTGGTATTTTCAGTCTTGATGAAGTGATTTTCCCATTATACCATGCAACCTCTCTGAAAATTCTGTAACAAATGAAAATCAATTAAAAAAATAAGCAAACAAAGACAGCATCATAATGGAGGAAAATGCTGATTCAACTTATGTTATTGAGCACCTGTTATGTATCAAGCACTAAGCTAAGTGGTTTTGCACATGTTTTCTCACCTCACAAGGACTGTCAGTAACAGTTTATGCAGAATCCACATATCTAAACCTACAAAGCCAAGAAATTTATTTATTATTATTTTTATTTTTTTATTTTCTATTTTTTTAACATCTTTATTGGAGTATAATTGCTTTACAATGGTATGGTAGTTTCAGCTTCACAACAAAATGAATCAGTTATATATATACATATGTTCCCATATCTCTTCCCGCTTGCGTCTCCCTCCCTCCCACCCTCCCTATCCCACCCCTCCAGGCAGTCACAAAGCACCGAGCTGATCTCCCTGTGCTATGCGGCTGCTTCCCACTAGCTATCTACCTTACGTTTGGTAGTGTATATATGTCCATGCCTCTTTCTCGCTTTGTCACCGTTTACCCTTCCCCCTCCCGATAGCCTCAAGTCCATTCTCTAGTAAGTCTGTGTCTTTATTCCTGTTTCACCCCTAGGTTTTTCATGATTTTTTTTCTTAAATTCCATATATATGTGTTAGCATACGGTATTTGTCTTTCTCTTTCTGACTTACTTCACTCTGTATGACAGACTCTAGGGCTATCCACCTCATTACAAATAGCTCAATTTTGTTTCTTTTTATGGCTGAGTAATATTCCATTGTATATATGTGCCACATCTTCTTTATCCATTCATCCGATGATGGACACTTAGGTTGTTTCCATCTCTGGGCTATTGTAAATAGAGCTGCAATGAACATTTTGGTACATGACTCTTTTTGAATTATGGTTTTCTCAGCGTATATGCCCAGTAGTGGGATTGCTGGGTCATATGGTAGTTCTATTTGTAGCTTTTTAAGGAACCTCCATACTGTTCTCCACAGTGGCTGTATCAATTTACATTCCCACCAACAGTGCAAGAGGGTTCCCTTTTCTCCACACCCTCTCCAGCATTTATTGTTTCTAGATTTTTTGATGATGGCCATTCTGACTGGTGTGAGATGATATCTCATTGTAGTTTTGATTTGCATTTCTCTCATGATTAGTGATGTTGAGCATTCTTTCATGTGTTTGTTGGCACTCTATATCTTCTTTGGAGAAATGTCTATTTAGGTCTTCTGCCCATTTTTGGATTGGGTTGTTTGTTTTTTTGTTATTAAGCTGCATGAGCTGCTTATAAATTTTGGAGATCAATCCTTTGTCAGTTGCTTCATTTGCAAATATTTTCTCCCATTCTGAGGGTTGTCTTTTGGTCTTGTTTATGGTTTCCTTTGCTGCACAAAAGCTTTTAAGTTTCATTAGGTCCCATTTGTTTACTTTTGTTTTTATTTCCATTTCTCTAGGAGGTGGCTCAAAAAGGACCTTGCTGTGATTTATGTCATAGAGTGTCCTGCCTATGTTTTCCTCTAAGAGTTTGATAGTTTCTGGCCTTACATTTAGGTCTTTAATCCATTTTGAGCTTATTTTTGTGTATGGTGTTAGGGAGTGATCTAATCTCATACTTTTACATGTAGCTGTCCAGTTTTCCCAGCACCACTTATTGAATAGGCTGTCCTTTCTCCACTGTACATTCCTGCCTCCTTTGTCAAAGATAAGGTGACCATATGTGCGTGGGTTTATCTCTGGGCTTTCTATCCTGTTCCATTGATCTATATTTCTGTTTTTGTGCCAGTACCATACTGTCTTGATTACTGTAACTTTGTAGTATAGTCTGAAGTCAGGAAGCCTGATTCCTCCAGCTCCGTTTTTCGTTCTCAAGATTGCTTTGGCTATTCGGGGTCTTTTGTGTTTCCATACAAATTGTGAAATTTTTTGTTCTAGTTCTGTGAAAAATTCCAGTGGTAGTTTGATAGGGATTGCATTGAATCTGTAGATTGCTTTGGGTAGTAGAGTCATTTTCACAATGTTGATTCTTCCAATCCAAGAACATGGTATATCTCTCCATCTATTTGTATCATCTTTAATTTCTTTC
>NW_020837983.1:16003093-16025487 GCF_003676395.1 Aethalodelphis obliquidens
AGTATTTGCCTTATGTATTGAGGTGCTCCTATGTTGGGTGCATAAATATTTACAATTGTTATATCTTCTTCTTGGATCGATCCCTTGATCATTATGTAGTGTCCTTCTTTGTCTCTTCTAATAGTCTTTGTTTTAAAGTCTATTTTGTCTGATATGAGAATTGCTACTCCAGCTTTCTTTTGGTTTCCATTTGCATGAAACACCTTTTTCCATCCCCTTACTTTCAGTCTGTATGTGTCTCTAGGTCTGAAGTGGGTCTCTTGTAGACAGCAAATATATGCGTCTTGTTTTTGTATCCATTCAGCCAATCTGTGTCTTTTGGTGGGAGCATTTAGTCCATTTACATTTAAGGTAATTATCGATATGTGTGTTCCCATTCCCATTTTCTTAATTGTTTTGGGTTCGTTATTGTAGGTCTTTTCCTTCTTTTGTGTTTCTTGCCTAGAGAAGTTCCTTTAGCAGTTGTTGTAAAGCTGGTGTGGTGGTGCTGAACTCTCTCAGCTTTTGCTTGTCTGTAAAGCTTTTAATTTCTCCATCAAATCTGAATGAGAAACTTGCTGGGTAGAGTAATCTTGGTTGCAGGTTTTTCTCCTTCAACACTTTCAATATGTCCTGCCACTCCATTCTGGCTTGCAGAGTTTCTGCTGAAAGATCAGCTGTTAACCTTATGGGGATTCCCTTGTGTGTTATTTGTTGTTTTTCCCTTGCTGCTTTTAATATGTTTTCTTTGTATTTAATTTTTGACAGTTTGATTAATATGTGTCTTGGCGTATTTCTCCTTGGATTTATCCTGTATGGGACTCTCTGTGCTTCCTGGACTTGATTAACTATTTCCTTTCCCATATTAGGGAAGTTTTCAACTATAATCTCTTCAAATATTTTCTCAGTCCCTTTCTTTTTCTCTTCTTCTTCTGGAACCCCTATAATTCGAATGTTGGTGCGTTTAATGTTGTCCCAGGGTCTCTGAGACTGTCCTCAGTTCTTTTCATTCTTTTTTCTTTATTCTGCTCTGCTGTAGTTATTTCCACTATTTTATCTTCCAGGTCACTTATCCGTTCTTCTGCCTCAGTTATTCTGCTATTGATCCCATCTAGAGTATTTTTCATTTCATTTATTGTGTTGTTCATCATTGTTTGTTTCATCTTTAGTTCTTCTAGGTCCTTGTTAACTGATTCTTGCATTTTGTCTATTCTATTTCCAAGATTTTGGATCATCTTTACTATCATTATTCTGAATTCTTTTTCAGGTAGACTGCCTATTTCCTCTTCATTTGTTAGGTCTGGTGGGTTTTTATCTTGCTCCTTCATCTGCTGTGTGTTTTTCTGTCTTTTCATTTTGCTTATCTTACTGTGTTTGGGGTCTCCTTTTTACAGGCTGAAGGTTCGTAGTTCCTGTTGTTTTTTGTGTCTGTCCCCAGTGGCTAAGGTTGGTTCAGTGGGTTGTGTAAGCTTCCTGGTGGAGGGTACTAGTGCCTGTGTTCTGGTGGATGAGGCTGGATCTTGTCTTTCTGGTGGGCAGGTCCACGTCTGGTGGTGTGTTTTGGGGTGTCTGTAGACTTATTATGATTTTGGGCAGCCTCTCTGCTAATGGGTGGGGTTGTGTTCCTGTCTTGCTAGTTGTTTGGCATAGGATGTTCAGCACTGTAGCTTGCTGGTCGTTGAGTGAAGCTGGGTGCTGGCGTTGAGATGGAGATCTCTCGGAGATTTTTGCCGTTTGATATTATGTGCAGCTGGGAGGCCTCTGTCCTGTGTCCTGAAGTTGGACACAGTGGACACAGTTGGACCAGTGTCCTGAAGTTGGCTCTCCCACCTCAGAGGCACAGCACTGACTCCTGGCTGTAGCACCAAGAGCCTTTCATCCACAGGGCTCCTTAATTTGGGATGATTCGTTGTCTATTGAGGTATTCCACAGATGCAGGGTACATCAAGTTGATTGTGGAGCTTTAATCCGCTGCTTCTGAGGCTGCTGGGAGAGATTTCCCTTTCTCTTCTTTGTTCTCACAGCTCCCAGGGGCTCAGCTTTGGATTTGGCCCTGCCTGTGCGTGTAGGTCGCCGCAGGGCGTCTGTTCTTTGCTCAGACAGGACGGGGTTAAAGGAGCCGCTGATTCGGAGGCTCTGGCTCACTCAGGCCGGGGGGGGAGGGAGGGTCACGGAGTGTGGGGCGGGCCTGCGGCGGCAGAGGCCGGCGTGACGTTGCACCAGCGTGAGGCGCACCGTGCGTTCTTCCGGGGGAAGTTGTCCCTGGATCCCGGGACCCTGGCAGTGGTGGGCTGCACTGGCTCCCCGGAAGGGGGCGTGGACAGTGACCCGTGTTCGCACACAGGCCTCTTGGTGGCGGCAGCAGCGGCCTTAGCGTCTCATGTCTGTCTCTGGGGTCCGCGCTTTTAGCCGCGACTCGCGCCCGTGTCTGGAGCTCCTTTAAGCAGCGTTCCCAATCCCCTCTCCTCGCGCACCAGGAAACAAAGAGGGAAGAAAAAGTCTCTTGCCTCCTCGGCAGGTCCAGACCTCTCCCGGGACTCCCTCCCGGCTAGCCGCGGCGCACTAACGCCCTGCAGGCTGTGTTCACGCCGCCAACCCCAGTCCTCTCCCGGCGCTCCGACAGAAGCTGGAGCCTCAGCTCGCAGCCCCGCCTGCCCCGGCGGGCGAGAGGACAAGCCTCTCGGCTGGTGAGTGCCGGTCGGCCCGATCCTCTGCGCTGGAATCTCTCCGCTTTGGCCTCCGCACCCCTGTTGCTGTGCTCTCCTCCGCGGCTCCCAAGCTCCCCCACTCCGCCACCCGAAGTCTCCGCCCGCGAAGGGGCTTCCTAGTGTGTGGACACTTTTCCTCCTTCACAGCTCTCTCACGCTGGTGCAGGACCCGTCCCTGTCCTTTTGTCTCTGTTTATTCTTTTTTCTTTTGCCCTAAGCAGGTACGTGGGGGGTTCCTTGCCTTTTGGGAGGTCTGAGGTCTTCTGCCAGCGTTCAGTAGGTGCTCCGTAGGAGTTGTTCCACGCGTAGATGTATTTCTGGTGTATCTGTGGGGAGGAAGGTGATCTCCGTGTCTTACTCTTCCGCCATCTTCCCGGAAGTCTCTGGAAAGCGCCAAGAAATTTAAAAGTTTCAGAGCAGTTAAATAAGTGCCAAACTGTAAATTCATTTAGCCATTCAGTATATATTTATTGAGTACCAATTATATATCATCTACTCTGGTAGGTTCTAAGAATGCAGATGTGGCCTTGCTGTCTTAGACTAATGAGTGTAGTGGTCGATGAACATAAAATAGTTTATGCACTGCCACTGTTGTACCTTATTCATTGCAGAGCTCCTCAAATGATCTATGTAGTCTTATTTTAGACAAATTCTAACAAGCTCACTTACCATTTTCTCTTCTGCCACAGGTTGGAAATGGCAACCAGGAAGATATACTTACAGCACTATGAAGCCACAGGAGGACACAGCAGACACAACTCCAACTGCATGTGAGTTTGAAGTCATCTAACATATTGGCTAAACACCCATACAAACCCCAGTAAGTTATAAGCCTTGAGACTGTCACTGATTTTTGACATATTAACTTAGTTGATGTTTTTATCTATGACCCAGATATGTGTGCTGACTAAGCTACTACATAAAATAATGCACTTTAGAAAAATATACCAAAGTAACACGTAATTAAAACAATTATCTAGGAAATCTTCTTATATAGAATACCTTGTTCTATGACAATGTTAAACAGGATAGTATCATGTTAGGACACTAAAAAACTAAATGTATAAAGCCATGAAAATCATTCATTTCTACCTTCATTTTAAGGCATGGATTGTTCTGCAAATTATATTGTGGATATCAATAACATCCTTGGCAATTCCTGCATAATATGCTGGTATAGGTTGAAAATCTAAGAACAAATTCCAAAGTAAACCCAAATAACATAAACTAAGCAGCCAGAAAAATCTTTAATGAGCTAGAGGCTCTCCTTCTGCAGAGTTGGGTTATACCCGAAGGCTCATTCTTCAGGGGTCTCGGAGCAGCTCTCAAACTTTTATCTGCTTTCACACACGTGAGAGATGGCACTTAAAAAAATCTGGATGTAAATTTAAGCAAAGTTTACCATAATGGTATCAGAGTCAGTGTGGATATGCAGATACTACTTACTCTTTTTGCATTTTCCCTTGGTCTCTTTCGTATTCAAAATGTATCTGTCGAGAAAATGAGAAAGCAAATTGTTGGAATTTATGAAATTATAATCCACAAATACCACCACAAAGTCATCACTGTTGTCATTCAGGAGAGTAAAGGGTAAGACAGGATCATCTGTGAGGTGTGTTTGACAAGTGCTTTTGCTAAAGCTCCACCTTGCTCTATGGAGTTGACTGCTTTTGGTTTTGTCTGCTTGGCTCTCATTTTTCTTTTTTCTGGAAACAGCATCCCAATTTTTCTTTGAGAAAGCATCTTATTCTTTGCCTATGTAGTTGAGTGAGACTAAAAACCCACCACCTGCCCTGTACCTCCCGTCCTGGTGAGTGACTGATCTAACAAACCAGTGTGTTTTATCCCCACTGGAGGTAGGAATGGACAAGTAACCTTATTACTATAGTGAGACTCAATCCCAGAGTTTTTCTGGAATTATTGGGAAGGAAAGGTTTTCTTTCTATTGGTGTTGCTAAGTTATAAGATAAGCTGTTTTGCTACATAGGGAGAGCCTACATGAAAATGCCATCAACATAATGGAAAGCAAATCAGAAGATGGAGAGAGTTAGAGTCCAGATAACACTGTTTTAGCACCTTGGTCAAGCCATACCTGTAGATGTTACCCCCCTAAGACTCTTCAGTTATGTTAACTAATAAATTCCCTTTTTTATTAAGCTACACTGGACTGGAATTTTCTCATTTAAAATCAATCAAAATCCACAATTAAACAAAATATAAACCAGCGAGAGTGACATTATAGGAAAAACCGTGACTGTTTTAATTTAAGAAAAGCATAAATTTTGACCCCTTAAATTGCAATTACTTTAATGAATTAGATAAATTATTGACCATTTGTGCCACTGACTTCAGAGCACTGTGAGATGTCTGTGGGGAAGAGCCATTATTTGTCCTTTGCACATATTTAAATGAAGGCATTTACTACACCTAAGAATGTCTTATGGCCTAGCATCATAGACAAGCCACTTCACTACCACTCATGAGAAATCCCAGCACAAAGTACTACAAAACACTAAACCTAATAGATGGCAGCTTCTCGAAATATATAATATGAAACTCAAGCAAGGAGTACTTGAATTGGATTTACGGTAGCCTACCCCTGTGAGTGTTGTAAACAAGGAAACAAGATGCCTTATTTTACCTTCAAATACTTTTGGTCAGCTAGCCCAAAAGTTATGTCATGGAGAAGATGCTGTTTAAATAATGACTGTAATGGGCCAGCTACTGTGGTAAATCTTTGCATTGAGAGTATATTAGCCACAGGTTTGTTGCACTAGTAGTGTTAGGGCGATAAATATTTATACCCCTCAAAAGGAAGGATTATATTCAGTTTTCCTGCCAAAGAACTTGTCCTTCAGGGATAAGAAGGACATTGTAACTGCATTCGCTTAAAACTTATACAATAAATTTTGGTGGTCACATATGAGGTTGGTGGCACAGAGCTAATAAGCTTGAACTTGTAGGGGAAAGACTCGCCTTCCCTCTTACAGAAATATAGAAAGACCCTATTTGAAAGGAATTCCTCCTTTTCTACCTCCTTCTCAAGTCGTGTGCAGCCATCTTGCCCGCATACCTGCTGGTCTAGAGTAAATTCCTCCTTGGGCAGGAAATACACAGTTTCTCTGGCAAGTTAACAAGTCAACTTTGCCTCAGATGGGGCTCTTCTGAATTCTAATCAGAAGTTATTTTTGATGATCACAGGCATCCTTCTCAGGGATTTTTTCCTTAGTTTCTAACTTTCAAATCCACCAAAATCAATGTGTGTTTGAATGTGCCTGTGTGTGTGAAAAGCAAGTGGCTACTTTTAAATGTACAAGTGACGCCGTCATATCCCAGACTGGAGCCCTGATGAGCTTCTGGAGGGAAAGGAATTTCACAACACTAGAGGTTAACTGCAGTGAAGGATAAAGGACATAGCTAGACAACTTGCCCAATGAATCAGCAAAAGAGTATGTGTTTACTTGGTCAAGGCCAGAGAGAAAATACTCTCTGATATATTTTATTAGTGTCTGTGGTATTTAATAAAATGGACTTGCGTTGTGGTGAAGGACATTGGGTTCTGTAGTCAGAGAGATCTGGATTTAAACCCAAGCTTAGCAACTTACTAGTGGTAGGACCTCAGGTAACTTTCTGAACCTTTCTGAGCCTTGGTTTCCTTATCTGTAAAATGGGGAGGTAATAGCTGAGAGGTTTATATTCGATGATGTTGGTGAAGTGCTTAGTACCCCAGGAGACACTCAATAGTTCACTGTTAGACTCTAATCTTACTCGAAAGTGGCAGGGCAAGTGACCACTTGCTCAAGTGGTCACTATCTGTCTGTCTGCTAATTCAGATCCTCAGTGGCAGTTGAAGTGTGACATGAAAACCTTGGCACAGTTTTTTTTTTTTGCGGTACGCGGACCTCCCACTACTGTGGCCTCTCCTGCCGCGGAGCACAGGCTCTGGACGCGCAGGCCCAGCGGCCATGGCCCACGGACCCAGCCGCTCCGCGGCATGCGGGATCCTCCCGGACCGGGGCACGAACCCGCGTCCCCTGCATCAGCAGGCGGACTCCCAACCACTGCGCCACCAGGGAAGCCCTTGGCACAGTTTTTATTGAATTCAGCACTAGGAATTTGGATTGTGACAGACATCTAAATTCTAACCTAGGATGAAATGACCCGTTCACTGTATTCTCCTCGCTTCTCTTACATTTTGAGAGTGAGCCCAACCTGAGGGTTTGGATTCACTTCCTGAATCTTGCCGTATCTCTACACCATAGACTTACACCTGGGTATTTCCAATCCCTTTGATAAAAAAAACTTGTGTCCATTTAGGGGCCCAGACCTGCCATCAGTGGAATAGAAAGAATGACTCTGAGAGGTTTCATGTTCTCACTCATTTACTCAGAAACCAAATTGGGAGGCCTGGAGGTTCCCTGGAACTGGACCTCTCCCCTCTGGCAGAACTGGATCCAAAACTTTTCAGAAAATTAATAAATGTGTTTTTTTTGTTGTTCAGTCTTGATTACCTGGTAAATCTAATAGTAGTATCGCCAAGAGAGACTATATACTACTTAAGATCTCTGTACTGATTTTCCCTTCTTTGTATGTGATCTAATTTTAATTTTCTGAGCCTAAGTTTTCACTTACGTATAATCCACAGCAGAAGGTCTTTCAAAAGAAATCTTAGCTTTGCTGACTTCTACATGGACTGTGGAGACCTTGCTCTGCCTTTATTCATCTAGTGCAATGCCATTTATTAAAGCCTTTTTAAAGGATTTCGGTTATCTTAAACCTTTCTAGTAGTTTGCATATTTACTAAGGGTACGCTTTAAAACTCCACAGTAGGGAAAATTTCAAACACAGACAAAAGTAGAAAATATAGTGTAATCACTTCTGTGTATGCTGAGTCTCCATCAGAGGTTCAACAATCATAAGTTAATGGCCAAGCTTGTCTCATCTATGTACCCACTCTCCTTCCATTGTCAGATTATGTTGAAATAAACCCTAGACAACACACAATTTTACTAATAAATGTTGCACCTGGGCCTCTCTTTCTAAAAGATCTCTCTTATTTTTAATATATCCATAATACCATGATCACACCTAAAAAATAAACAATTGTTCCTTAGTATCATGATCAATCCGTTAGTGTTCAGATTCTGCGAAACTCATCATACTTTTAACTGCATAAAACTGCAGCCTCTTTTCCTAGGTTGGTCTGCAGAGCAAATCATCAGGATCTGTGGCCAACACTGGATGGCCACTATGTGCCTACCAAGAACTTTTGGCAACCAAGTTGATCCACTTTTGCTCAGAACTCGGGGCATTCCCTGGGGGCTTTGTATGCCGAGGCCCAGGAGAGCTGCCTGCTCTGAGAAGCAGGGGAGGGGTGGGCCCTGAAGACCCACATACATTCGTGAGACACTGAACCAGTGGTAGCGGTTAAGCGTGGGAATCACAGAAAGCTTTCTCTTTGCCCGTTAGTGAGTTGGGTGATGCAGAGGTGTGGGCAGAGACCCTCCATGCAGATGGAGAGACTGCACAGCTTACAGTTGCCTCCACATAATCTCCCCCCAGCCCCACACCATATCATGCAACCTAGGGGTGGGATGCGGCGCAGAAAGGCTGGAATCAGTATCTGTCATTCCAGAATGGCCTTTCCAGTCAACCCCAGAGGGAAAAGCAAGGATAAAACCCTTCCAGTATGGAAGGCACATATTCTCTCACTGGTACCTGCTCTCCATCCCTCTCCAGATGAGGCTGTGCCCTGAGAACAATGCTGACAGATAGGTGTATCCCACTGAGGTCCCTGCTCACGTCTGTCTATTGGGAATGATCCAGGAGGGCAGTACCAGAATCACGGGGCTGGCGGTAGACCTGGAGCCTATGGTGTCTAATGTTTCTCTTGTTGACAGGTGCCTTCTGGGAGAGGGTGGCAGCTTCCTAGCAACCTTTGTTGGGAACTGCAGAGAAACAGGGCAGAGGGACAGTCACTGACTCTACCACAGTGTCATCTCTAGACTGTATGCAGGAAGTGTTCAGAGCAGGTCAGCACCTGGGGATGTCTGGGCAGGGAGAGAGCTTTGCCCCAGGAAGAGACGCGCGTTGGTATTGGGTGCGTTGTTTCATTGTGCTCGGGGGTGGGGCTTTCCCTAGTCCCAGTATAACTGAGTTGATGTGGCTACACCACGGTCACCAAGGAGCAGACGGACCTTGGCCCTCCTCTCCAGACTCATTGCTCGGGGTCGTCTATAACCCCGCCATGGGCAGCTTCTACTGCTTCCTCAGAAGTGTATAGCTACCCTGACTTCCGGCCTTCGTGCTTTGTTCTCTGTTTGGAACACTCATTCTTTTCCAGGTCCAATTCCCTCTCCTTCCTCAGGTCTCAGCTTGAAGGCCCCTGGCTCTGGCAGGCCCCTTGTCACCCCGACAGGTGAGAGGCTGCCGCCACACGCTCCTTTACTGGCCTACACTTTCCCAAATTATACTTCATTTACGCTAGTGCTTGTTTATTTGCGTATTTTCCGTATTTGTTAACACCTTGAAAGGCAGGACCCACCCCTATCTTGCTCACCCCTTTAATCCCGGTGCCTGCTACAGTGCCTGCTACACGTAGGTCCTTGATACATATTTATTGAATGCATGATTTCGGTTTATAAGTATACTCAAGGGACAGGTTTGAGCCAACATTTTGAGCAGGCTTGAAAACATCAAAAGGGGACCTGACTAATTAGGGATGGGATCTTCACTGGATTGCAAACCATTTTGCTGATGGCGAGAGGAGTAAGGGCAGAGAAGAGTAGAGGTGGGCCATTTGCGTTCTCTGGTAACCTGCACTATTGACAGAGCTCATGTTCCGTCATGAACAGTGGCTCCAACACAGAAAATAGGCCAAGCCTCCTGTCACTGATGCTCCAGGGTGGGAGGCTGTGCTAGGTCCCTGTGGGGCTGGAAGAGTCATCTGACATCTTAGAACCCACCACCTGGGAGCCTTACATGATGGCCACCTCCAGATCCTGGAGTGTAGACCCCGGCAGTGTGAAGAGGCTGTTCTAAGGGCTGCTAGGCTAGCCTCTCCTTTAAATCATTTTAAATCCGTGATGAGGCAGCCCCTGCTGGAAGAGCTGATGTACAGTAGAGCTCAGTCTGTGGCTAAGCCATTCTCCTTAAACAACAACAGCAAGAGGTTTCTTTCTGTATTTTGTTCCGAAACCTGATTTCCTAAAGCGTCTGTCCATGGGCCCTCGTTCTGGAGAAACACATAGGGACTTAATCCCCCCTAAGGTAACAGACCTTGAAATATTTAAAGAGAGCTATAAGTTGTGACCATAATGCCTTTATCTATAATGTAATTGAGACATCACCTTGAATCTAAGAGGAAAATAGGAATTAATTATTTTGAAGGAGAAATGGGGATTTTTTTTTCCTAATTGTGTAGTGTTTATTATGGGAGTATATTTATAAAAAATCATCTAAAGTAGAACCCTGCTAAAAAGAACCCGTTTATCTATCACTTTTAACTTACTTTTCCATTCCCAGATACTGTTTCCATAGACTATCACCACATCTGGCGACTGGACATCATAAATGTGCTTTAAAGAAAATCCCAATTTAAAAAGTCTCTATCCCACAAAAAAGACCCAGCTGACCTTATTGATGGTCTGAAAAAAAAAGTCACAAAGAACCTAGGAATAAAGACGCAGATGTAGAGAATGGACTTGAGGACACGGGGAGGGGGAAGGGTAAGCTGGGACGAAGTGAGAGAGTGGCATGGACATATATACACTACCAAATGTAAAATGGATAGCTAGTGGGAAGCAGCCGCATAGCACAGGGAGACCAGCTCGGTGCTCTGTGACCACCGAGAGGGGTGGGATAGGGAGGGTGGGAGGGAGACGCAAGAGGGAAGGGATTTGGGGATATATGTATAGCTGATTCACTTTGTTATAAAGCAGAAACTAACACACCATTGTAAAGCAATTATACTCCAGTAAAGATGTTAAAAAAAAATAAATAAATGGGTTTATGCAAAAAAAAAAAAATAGCGACAATACCAAATGCTGCAGGGGGTGTGGAGAAACTGAATCTCTCATATATTACTAGTTGAGAAAGTAAGATGGTACAATTACTCTAGAAGATAGGTTGTCAGTTTCTTAAAAAACTAAACATAAACTCATCATACAATTCAGCAATTATGCTCGTAATGAAAACTTATGTCAGCACAAAAACCTGTAGGTGATTACTGATAGCAGCTTTATTTGTAAACCTGGAAACAACAGAAATATCCCTCAATAGGTGAATGGTTAAACAAACTGGTTTATCTGTCATCCATACCATGGAGTGAATTACTGATACACAAACTTTGATGGATATCAAGGGCATTTTGCTAAGTGATTAAAAAAAAAAAAAAACCTCAAAAAAAAAAGTCACCCAAATTCTTGGTTATTTTGCTACAGAATAGAACCTTGGACTCTCTGTTCCATTAATTTATTAATTTGGTTAATATGATTGTGATGATGGATTAAGTTTTGCTCTAGCTGAATTCTTCATTTCCAAATGTTGTCTCCTGAATTCATACACTGCCTTATTCACAGGTTATAAACCACCACCTCAGTTGCTTTGTTTAGCTCCTAAATCACTTCCCTATTTTTAAATCATTACCATATTTGAGAAGAATAGATAACCTTTGATTTCTTGTGCATGTGGCAGCCTGAGGTCCCAGCACTTACGGTTAATGTGGCTAAATCTAAAGCATGGAATCAAAATCTTGGATTCGTTGTAGGTGTGACATCTACTGCAATGGAATTTTTTTTTTTTTTCTGAGAACAGATCCCATTTAATAACTTTAGCCCGAGTTAATGTAGCTCTGTTTGAAGCCCCTGTCCCTCTCAGGGAGTGGCTGTATGGCGACATCCCCCCTGCCCACTGGCCTGTGCCCTGTAACCCAAAGCCACCTGCAATTGGTTGGGTTGGTGTCTGATCTCCTAAGAAGTCACGCTATGCCCTTACAAGTGCAGCCACTGAACCTCTGTTCAATGTCATTCCAAGTCAGTTTGCCAGGAAAAATGACTGACGCATGGAAAAAGAACTTGTATTAAAAGTGGAGGAGAGTACAGTGAATCTATCCAAGAAGGTCCTAATACCTAAATCACTTTGAAATAGCTATTTGTATCCCTGACACTGTGTGTTTTGTGCATTGGGAATGTAAAGGCCTGTGGGATTGACACATATCCTACCAGTGTATATTCTCAACTGAACATTTTCCTATCCTGAATTAGCAAAGTTATCCTTGGACGATAGCTTTGTTTATTTCCCCTCAAAATACCTTTGGGATAGAACAGTGGTTCTGAACTCACAGATTATTTTGTCTCAAGGGGACACTTGGCCATGTCTGGAGAAATTTTTGGTTGTCACGATTGGAGGCTCCTGGCAGCTGGTGGGTAGAGGGTGCTGCTAAACATCCCACAATGCACAGGACCACCTCCCACAACAAAGAATGACCTGGCCCTAGGTGTCAGTAATGCCAAATTGAGACACCTTGGGTTGGAGAATTTATTTCTAATTGATTTAAAATTTCTTCCAATTGACTTCAACTTTATTGTTTTAGATCATTTTCTTGAGTCCAAGAATGACTAGAGTTAGTACAGAACCGCTGCTTATCAAAATTCCCCACACCACATCCAAGGTAAACTGGCATTACAAGGGTAACAAGTATAATACAGATCACTAGTGTATTCCTAGGTGAGACTGTGTCTCCATGGCTTTTGTATCCTTAATGAGGAGAGACTGAAAAGTAATAAGGAATTACTTTTCCAGGGCTGCCATAACAAATTACCTCTTAGTGGCTTAAAACAGCACACATTTATTATCTTACAGACTGTAGGTCAGAATTGTGACACGGATCTCACTGGGCTAAAATCAAGGTGTTGGCAGACCTGTGTTCCTTCTCGAGGCTCTAGGGGAGTATCTATTTCCTTGCTGCTTCTGTCTTCTCTAGATTGCCCACTTTCCTTTGCTTGTGGCCCCCCTTCTCCACTGCAAAGCCAGTAATGTTGCATCTTTCTGACCAGTCTTCTGTAGTCATATCTATGTCTGATCACAGCCAAGAAATTTCCTCTAGTTTTAAGGACCATTGTGATGACATTGGGCCCACACATATAATCCAGGATAGTTTCCTCATCTCAAGGCCCTCAACTTCATCACATCTTCAGAGTCCCTTCTACCATGTAAGGTAACATACATATTCACAGGTTCCAGGGATTAGGATGTAGACATCTTTGGGAGGCATTATTCTGTCCCACACAGAATAATACTAACTTTGGCATCACCGAATTTCCATTGAGCTACTGATGTCCTACAAACTGGGGACGGGTTAAAGCACATGGGCTTTGGGAAATATGCTATCAGTTGTCATAGAACTGTCCTGTGAACAGCTCAACTGCAACCTTGTAGTACGAGTGGGTTTGCCTCCGAAGGAAATGGACATTTCAACTGTCGATCATTCTGGAAAGAAGTCATTCCTAAATGAGCCTTAGAACAGGGTGAGGGAAACACTTTTCTTTCTCTCTCTGAGACTGGGTTCCCTTTGGCCTAGACCTGGAGATGTGGAGGTACCTGGAGCACGAACAGCCACTGGGCATAGGATAAACCCTTGGGGCTGAGTAAGTGGCCTGGGGTAGAGCACATGTTATAAACTTGCTTTATAAGGGACCTAGAAGGGGCGGGACTGTGCAGTCCCCTTGAATTACTTTTAGAATAATTTTATTATCACTATTTTTTCAAAAGTAGCCTGTTTCTGCTTGGCTGTGAAAAGTGAAAGGGAAGGGCTTCTGCTATACTTGGGGATGGCTCTCCTGGGGTGAGAAGAAGCAGCTTACAGAATCTAGAATCAGATGACTGGTGACAGGAGGATTTAGAGAACACACAAGATACTGAGATATTCAGAAACCGGTAAAAGAGGAAAACCTATGCTGTAGGCAGAAGGTTTATATCCCTCCCCACTAAATTCATGTTGAAATCCTAACCCACATGATGATACTTTTAGGAGATGGGGCCTTGGGAGGTGATTAGGTCACAGGAGCAGCGCCCTCGTGAATGGGATTAGTGCCCTTATAATAGAAGCCCTAGAGAGCTTCTCGCCCCCTTGTACCACGTGAGGACACAGTGAAAAAATATCCATCTGTGAACCAGGAAGAGGGCTCTCACCAGATACCAAATCAGGCAGGTGCCTTGATTTTGGATTTCCAGCCTCCAGACCTGTGAGAAATAAATTTCTGTTGTTTATATGCCTCCCAGTCTATGGTATCCTCTTAGAACATCCTGAACTTGAATGGACTAAGACAACCTGGAAAAGAATGCATGTCGAAAGAATGAGGGGTTCCAACTGTTGTGATTTATGTATAAAAGGGAAATGTGACCTCCTGGGTGCTGAGTCTGGGATATTTGGGCTATGTACCCCAATCTGCTTTATAGGAAACAGTACAAGTGTGAGATCTGAATGCATTTTGGTAATAAACATGACATTTTACATTCACATAAAACTGTCTTAAATCACAAGATTTTACAGTGTGATGCTGTGGAGATGACATTAAGTTTTTCCTTTGAAGGTATTGACTGGAGTGGGCCTTGTGGAAAGAACCTTGGGTGGCTCATGAGGAGACGGGCTTTTGTGTCTCCTGTTTTCACTCTGCACATTGTACCTGAATGATCTCCTTACTCCTGCATTTATCCACTGTAACACGTATGTGATTCTTGGTGTGATGAGTGTAGTTTGTTTATTTCCCCTTTGCACCCATTGGTACCCAGCACCATGCCTGGAAAAATGACTTTTTTTTGCTAAGTAACTACATCAGAGTCTCTATTGTCACTAACCAGCTGGCTGGCTTTGGTGAACTCGCTTTATTTGAGCTTCAGTGTCCTTACTTAATATGAGGAGTGTGGAAATTTTAATTCTAAGATAATTTCTGGCTCTCGTATTTCATATTCTTTTCAATGTATAAATTGTTGCTTCAACCCAGTGATTGTTTTTCCTACTCTCTTTTATTTGGTAAAGTAGGGAAGGCACCTAATTATCTTCCAGTAAAGCGTTGGATGTTTCAACTGACAGGTAACCAAGCTAAGAGTAGGATGACCCTTGATATATATGCATTTCGTTCCTTTGATTCCACTCGGTTCCTGCTATGTCTATACAATATTAAGTGCATTGGAAATAAATTTCACCCTTGTCGGACAGAAATCAAAGGAAGCAGTTTCTGGGCTTTACATCAGACAAAGGTTTGAGCCAAATGAGGCTTGGGATGGGCTCTGATCTTTTATCATTCCCTTCTGCCTTGCTTTCTCTTTAAGCTTCTTAGATTCATGTATCTAGTTCTAGAGATTCCATTCCCCTGGCTGGAACCCCCTTAGCTCTCCAGCTTTCCCCCTTATTCTCCAAAGGAAATGCTGAGGTTGTGTGCTAAAACATTTCTTAATTGCATTCTCCTTCAATGCACACGTAGCTGTCTTTTGAGCTTTGGCATGCAAGTGATGACAGAAATATACTGGTTTACAAGTGCCAACACCCAAGGCCACCACAGGGGTGTAGAATTCACCTGCCAGAGCATTTGACACTTGCGTCAGGAATAGGCAACAGCTGAGAAGAGCCCTGTGAGAAATAGTTTTTCACGTACACAGGAAAGGCTGTCCAGAATTGTAAATCAGTTGGATGTCTATTTCTTCCAGCAAATTCTCCCAAGGGTGGAGGAAACGGGGAGTCTATCCAGCTCACTTGGTGGTTGTGTGGAAAATGATAGCATACCAGTGATGCAGGAGTCATTTTGCACCATGAGATGAAGGCCTTTGGTTCCTCATCCTTAGAAGTTTGGCTAAGACTGGGAGGCCAATTGCTTCCAGGTGCAGAGGTTTGGGTGCAGTCCCCTCTTCATATTTAATAGTAGAGATCACAAGCTTTTAGCCCGTCTAAAGAGACCAGCTGTTTCATTTGGCCAATCATGACGATGGTATTCAGGCATCCTTCCCTTAGCTCTGCCACCTTGAAGCCTAATCTTGGAGAACTTTCCTTTCATTCGTGATGGTGTGCAGATGCCTTTAGATGCTAACAGGAAGTAAGCCACCCGGTTTATGGTATTTTTGTTATAGCAGCCTGAACGAACTATGACACTCTCTCTTGACTTCTAGGACATTACACTTCATAGATATTCATCCCACATCTTTGATTGTGTCTTGGTGGTTCCTTGCCCTTCATCTGTCACTTAGAGGTCAGTTGCTCCGAAGCTGGCCAGACTTCCTATATTCTTCCTGGTCAGTCTCACCCACTTTTACATTTTTTTCTAACATCTCTATGGTGATGATTCATAATTTTCCAACCAAGTTTGGACCATTCTTTTAACTTTCAGATCTGTGTTTCTACTGTCTCTAGTTGGTTTCATCACATACATTGCAATTATTTTATTCATACAACAGATATTTGTTGAATACTGACAACACAACAACAAATAGCACAGTTTCTCTGCCCTTTCGTTGTTCATGGATTCTTGTGAGAGGCAGTTTTCTTGTCTGTCCTCTCTAGAATGTGAAATCCTTAGAAATATAAATTGTCTTTGTTTTGTGTGTGTCCAGATTCTACCAGTAACTGGCACGCTGAGATGCTCAAAATATGTTCACTGCATTAATTCACGAATCATAGACACATGAGGGCAAAAGGAATCTTACGTTCAACCACTGTCCCAGTTAGATTCCCAATTTGATTTACTTCTAAAATATACCAATACCTGGTCACCCAGTTTCTGCAGGCACTGGGAGTTGTTCTTTATCATTGGTGTTTACAGACTATGCCAAATGGCTTTTTTTCTTTCTTTTATAATGAGAAAGAAAGAAATACCGAACCTAGAAAAGTGTGGGGAAAATCCTAGGGTATGTGAACAGAGGTAGAAAGAAATGACCACTTTGCAAGGAAGAAGTCATATAGGCAGGTTAGAAAAAGGGACTGAACTATTCACCTCCTATAGCACCCACTCAAAACAGAGGGTCAACAGCTACAGCTGTTTCAGTTTTGCCAATTTTGTCCTCCAGGTTAGACACGTGCCTTGCATTTACTTTAATAGGAGCCATATGTACGCAGTTGATGGCGGTACTTATTGCTAAGGAAGCGAAGTACTGAGTTCCTGCCGCCCGCCCACATCTGCGGCTTTATAAGCCGCAAGAAAATGAAAAACAAACACGCTGCTGGCATACTAGGAAACCATGGAGGTTTGACAACACCAACCAGGAAGAAAAAGAGATTTGGGGTGTGGAGACTGTGCTGGTGGGATGCTGGAGCGTTACAAAAGGTCAGGTCTTAAATTCACAGCCCTTGGGTTACTCCGCTTCTCGTAGCTGGCGTCTTTCTTTGGATGAAGTGTTATGGAGGATATTTCTGCGTCTCTCGGATCTGGGAATGAAACATAAAACTCATGGGTGATAAAGATAGCTTTCAGTTCATTTTTTGAACAAATGCTTGTTTGAGTTCCCAGAAGTTGTTAGCTAGGACATGGCAACCCTTCCCATAGTACCAGGTTTGAGTGTTTGTTTGTTTTTTTTTAGAAAAAACCTCTTTTCATAAGTACAGTCAAGGATATTCAGTGCAGCATTCTTTATGCTGTCTCTAAATTGGGTAGAGGTCATGGTCAGCAATAGTGGATTTGATAAATAAATGATAAAACCTTTATACAAGGAAATTTGTAGAAGTTAGAGAGGGTTATTAAGCTCGTAGGCACTGATATGAAACTCTCCCCGAGACATTGCTAACTGAAAAAAGAAAAGCTGCAGAAAACTATATGTGTGGACTTTTGTTCAATAGACCGAGGATTCTCTGAAAACACAATTCCCTTAAAAGCTTAGTAGGTTTGGGCTCTGTTTGCAGCCACTCAATTTTAGTAAAAACAAAGTTAGTTATCTTGTCAAGTCAGTGCCCCTGAATTGAGATTAGAGCGAGTTCTGTCCATCTGACCAGAGATCAGCTTAATACTCTCCAGTTTGGCCTCTGTCTCAAGATAGGTCAGAAGTCCCATCTTATCTTTCCCTTGTCCCTAACCCGAAGTCCAATGACTGGCTCTTTTCCTTGGGGTAGATTGTCTCCTTTTAAAATAGGAAGTTCACAGGTTTTAAGAAGCCTGAGGGAGAAGCCTGTTGATTCCTCTTGCTGTCTAATCTGCTCCCACGTTTATCTTCAATTCCAACGTTATCCTGGGGCTTAGTATCTCTAACCCTGCAAGTAAAATACAAACAGAATTGAAAGCTTCTCCAAATTACTTGTACGCAGAAAGGGTCTTTCTTAGCAAGGTTTTATTTTCCCTCTGTTTCCAGAAGGGCAAGTGTGCACAGGAGTTCTTTGTAAAAGAAATTTTTTTCTTGCTGGAGCTTAGTGAGGGCGGCAAGGAGTAACCGATACATCCCTACATTCTAGAGTTTTTCTGCAAAATTCCCTAATATTCCAGCCTTCTTAGACATGTTCTCTATATCCCCAGGTGCAACAGGTAAATCACCTTGTAACAAACATTTCCAGCTTCTTAGCTTAGTTAGGCCAGAGGTCTCCTAACTGCCATCTAACCTAACACAGCTTGGCTAATTCCCCATTATGGACTCTTATTTATAATACTATTCCCTATTTCCAAGCACCGGTTTCTGTATTGCATATAACTTTCAGTGTCAAGTGACAGAAACCTAACTCAATATACTTTAAAATAGTTTCTCTTTCATTTGTGAAACAGGGTAGTTGTTCTTGAAGCACAGCTGGATTCCATCAAAAGCTTAATAGGTGTGGGATTAACCTACTTGAGCAATGCTGTCACACCCAGGTGCACCTATTTTCCACCCCTGCGTTCTATGTCCTTGTTGTTGGTTTCATTCTCAGGCTTCTGTGCTCGCTTAGGGCAATTAGAGATGTATTTCTAAGGTTGGTATCCTCAGAAGAAAGAGAAAGTCTTTGTCTAACAGCATAAGCCGTCTTGAAGTTGTCCCGTTGCCTCTAACTGGGCTGGCTGACCTGTGCTCACCCGGAACAGACAGGTCACTGCGGATTTATAGGTGATGGCCAGCTCGCGCACTCAGCCTTGGAGACAGGTTTGCTCAGCTACATTTGAAACACTTGCAAGAAAGGGGGTGATTTCCTGAGAAAAAGTGCTTTTATTACTAGAATAAGAAATTATGGTTGCTGGGCATAAAACATAAAAGGTAACGACGACAGAAATATTATAGAGACAGAAAGCTATTTGTAGGAGGAAAGAGTGGATCTGAAGGAGGAGAGAGAAATGGAAAATGCTGAGTAGGCCGAGTTTTTGAAAGACAGGGTGTTTCTGAGAGAGCAGGGAGGAGATATTAGAGACATTTGCTATGCTGTGATGTGGGATTTGGGGAAGATGGTGTTTTTAAGCTTAGTTTGCTATGTTTCATGCTATATAATTTATTCTCTCTCATTTTTCAAGAAATATAAGTAAAGACTTATACCCTTCGTCAAGGCCTTTTGGAGATACATTTGTGCTGGCTTATGGATACAACACTAGGCCACTTCTGGTCTAGCGGGCACCCAGATTTGTTTGGGTTACATAAGATACTTAGAAACAATTGCTAAATTTTTAGGGAGAGTGACTAGACTCAGGATAATATTGAGTACAGAATTTCTACTTTCAAGCAACAGACAATTTTTCTAAGAGCTCTCCTTTTTCTAATAGTCTTCCATTTTTTCTTAACTGGTAAATTTCCTTTTAATAAGGATTTAGGGCCATTTGCAGTACTACCTGTAGCAGCAGTTGAAGGTCAACAGTAAGGGTGGTCAGCCCTCCAGTCTGAGAAGGCATTCAAAAACATTGATTCTGAAACCAATAAGGATTAATTGACTATGAAAATAATATAAAGCAGAAGTTCACTTAGCTGCACATGAGAACCGTGAGGGAGCTCTTAAAAATACCAACGCTGCGTTCCCACTTCTAGTCATTTTGATATAACTGTTCTGGGGCAGGCTTGGCATCAGCATTTTTAAAAGCCCTTTAGGCGATGCGAATGTGCTGCTAGACTTGAACCATTGCTGCAGAGGTTAGGGCTTAATCAGGCTTGCCGATTAGTGTCATCGCCACATGAACTGCATTTGTTGAACACATACCTTCTATCCAACACACTCCTGTTAGGCATTCCCATATCATAGTAACCTAAATAATGAGCTAACTGTAATGCTTCTCTCAGGAAGTAATGACAGTGCCATGTAAGCTCTCTGGGTTGGCATGAGGAACCGGGAGTTGACCTGCAGAGTGACTGAACCCAACAAAGTACTTCATGACCACATTTCTATGTTGCACTTGTAATAGAGAGCAGAGCTGGCCCAGAGTTAAAGGCCAGTAAGTAAATATCAAAAACCTGCAGCAAAGGCCTCTGAGATCTATGGAGCCAATGAAATATTCAGGCCATGATCTGACAGCAAAGCTGTTTTGACTTTCTGTACCTGTAGAAAGGAGGACCGGGCCACTTAGTTCGTATTTAGCGTATGTGGCAACTCTAACTCCCATGTAGGAGAGCTGCCACGGACTTAGGGAGAAATAGTTGAAGAGTTAGAGCTCGGGTGTTTCACTTGCTTTCACCTCACCTATCCCCCTGCCCTGCCCAGCCCCTGTTCTCTGCTTGCTGGCTACCACCCACCCCCATTGCTTCCCGCTTCAGTTAGTGTCCTGGGAAGAGGGGGAGGGGCGTGATTGACCTCATTGGCAGATGCTGTGATTGTTATTCCTGCGTCTGCTTCCCTGCCTGCACAGGTAGCACCCTGTAAGTCAGATCTGGGAAGCAAATGCCTCACTGAGAGTTGCCTGCATTTGTTGTCCTTCAATAAGTAAAACACCTCCTGGTGTGGTGATTAAAAGGGGCCGCCCAGGAAGGTTTTACACGTGCTTTAAGACACAACATTTACATTAATGCTGTGTTGAAAGTGACCTTTTGATGCTGCTGTCTTCCAGTAAAATAGCATTTCGTAGTCATTTGGTAGTTTTCTCTCTCGAAATAGCCGCTTCTGAAAGTGAGGACCACTAGAATTTCCAAACTGAGGGGTTAGAAAGTGGTGTTTCACTTGTTTTGTAATGAAGAAGGTTTGACAGAGCTGAGCTTCTGCATTAGAAAAAGTGCTGCAGGAGGCCTTAGAATGAAGCGGAGAGGGGAAACTGGGAGAATGAAATCACTGGCTTCCAGGGTTGCCAAAACCCTTCTAAAATACAACAGTCTTTTTAGGCAAATATACGATGACTTTTAATCCTTTTTCTGGTTAAAGTTGAAGGAGATTGTATTCTTCGTAAGATCTGTTTCAGGTTATCTATTATTGTGTAACAAGCCACCTTCCAATAGTGGTTTGTTAGAACAATCTCTTATTATCTCTGATAGTGCTGAGAGTTGACTAGGCTCAGCTAGGGGGTTCCCACTTGGCATCTCTCATGGGATTGCAGTCCTTCCGTGGCTGGGTCTGGGTGGTCTCTAAGGCCTCCAGACTCACAGGTCTGCTGCCTGGGCCGAGGGCTCCCACAGCTGGGGCTCCTCGGACATCTTTCTCTGCGTCTATGCGCCCTTTCCATGTGCTGCCTCCATCATGGTAGTTTTAAGGTAGCAGCACTTCTTACATGGTGACTCAAGGCTCCAAATACACTTGTCTCAAAAGAGGTTGCCAGGTGGCTTCCTTCTTGGTGGCTGTCTTTCTCTTAGAGCATGTGCTTCTAGGGAGGCCAGCTGCCATATTGTGTGCAGTCCTTTGGAGAAGACCATGGGGTGAGTAACCAAGGGCTGTGGGCAACAGCCCCATGAGTGACCTGGGAAGTAGATCCAGCAGCCCAGCTAAGACTTCAGATGACTGCAGCCCCAGCTGATACCTTGCCTGCAGCCTCCTGAGGGACCCTGAGCCGGATGTCCCCAGCTAAGCCTCCCTCAGATTCCTGACACTGTGAGATAACACATTTTTGTTGTTATAAGATACTACATTTGGGTTAACTTGTTACGCAGCAATAGATAATATATACAGCCTCTTTTCTGCTCTTTCCTAATCTTCCATCTGCCAAGTAGGCACTCAGTTGCTGTGGAACGAATAAATGAATGAGGAATGAATAAATACATGGTTTTTGGCTCTAAAGGTAGTCCATTGTTTCTCATAGCACACACTTGCTTTTGTTATGGAAACTTTAGAGATCTATATTGATTGTCTCCACTTCCTACAGAGCTGAAACTTGCCAAAGGCCATTACTTAATCTCCATCCAATAAGTCAGTGATATAGACACACATACATGAACACGCAAGCCAATGTGTGTATGTATATATACATACATGTATATATGCATAGACACATACATACACTGGGCTGCCGTATATTTTTCATGTCAGAAAGGCTTCCCTTTTCTAATAAAATAAATTAGATGGTATGTTGGTCTGCCACATCCAGAAGTATTTAAGTCCTAGCATAAGTATGGTATAACCCTATATAAACTTTTCTTTTTTTCTGACAAGTTATATTCTTGGCTATTTTGCTGTTTGTCGTGTTTATTTCTGCCTATTTACTTCTCACCTCTTTAAGTCAATTTAATTGGTATCTGGGAGTTATAAAAATATTTTAAAGTAGACTGATTTTTTTTTTTTTTTTTTTTTTTTTTTTGTGGTACGTGGGCCTCTCACTGCTGTGGCCTCTCCCATTGCGGAGCACAGGCTCTGGACACGCAGGCTCAGCGGCC
>NW_020837983.1:16025587-16067500 GCF_003676395.1 Aethalodelphis obliquidens
TAATTGTCATGGTTTACATCTTTTAAAAAATATTTATTTATTTATTTAATTTTTTTGTGTGTGGTACGTGGGCCTCTCACTGCTGTGGCCTCTCCCATTGCAGAGCACAGGCTCTGGACACGCAGGCTCAGCGGCCATGGCTCACGGGCTCAGCCGCACCGCGGCATGTGGGATCTTCCCGGACCGGGACATGAACCCGTGTCCCCTGCATCGGCAGGCGGACTCTCAACCACTGCGCCACCAGGGAAGCCCTAGACTGATTTTTACTACCCAACCATTGGGTTATGATTTTGAATTCTCCCTTAGAGGATATATATATATATATATATATATATATATATACACACATACATACATCTGAAAGTAATTTTTATACCAGTCGACTCTGTTAAAGGTATTTGCTTTGGATCTGTAGTACCCAAATTATACTTTCTAGTCTTTATGTAGAACTATGCTAATAATTCAGTGAAACCTAAGTCAAACCAGAAAAAGTGGCTTGCTCGAGATTTCTTTTTGGTAACGAGGTAAAAAGATGAGTGAAGACATTCTAGGTAATGTTTCTAGACCATTCTCACCTGCTGTAAACCTCATCCCAGCTGTCCTTATGGGGGCCCTTTTTCCCTATAGCTCCGTCAGCGTTCACTCCTGGCCCCTCTTGCTCCCTCACTTGTTCCCCTCGGCAGAAGAGCGACTTAGCTGATGTGACTTTGGTTGAGGAGCTGAGCACACACGACTTTATCCCTTTCTCTTTCTTGGCTCAGGAGAGCCTAACGGCTGGTCTGCTCTTGGTCACATGCTGAGGTTGGCCTGTGCTGTCTGTGACTCGATGGGTGCAGCAAGTACTGTGGGTGCCCCATCTCTCTCCTCCCAGCCTTCACCTCTACAGGCAGAAGGTTGCTTATTACCAATGCCTGCTCTTTCTTAGCGTATGTTCCTGGCCACAGGAACATACTTGGCCCATGCACAGGACAAGCTGGAAGTGTCCTAGAGTTGATGTCCTTAGAGGCAGGTCTCTAACAAGGATGGAGTGGGAGTTGATGAATAAAGAGCTAGTTTCAGAGACACTGGGGTGAGACAACTCTCAGAGGTGTGTTCTCTGCTTTCTCCCAGAGTTCCCCAGCTGGATTGAGAACAGGCTGCCCACGGTGGGAACTTTATTTATTTATTTATTTATTGATACTTAAAAATATATATATTTATTGGCATACAGTTGCTTTACAGTGTTGTGTTAGTTTCTGCTGTACAGCGAAGTGATTCAGTTATACAGTTATGTATATACAGTTATACAGTTATGTATATCGGTAACTGCCTTTAGGACATGCTCTTTGCTGGCTTTCTTCCCTTCCCTGTCACTCCCTCACTCTTCTGCTTGGATTAACGCCCAGGTATATACTTGGGGTCAAATCTTTGCCTTGGGTCCGGCTTCTGGGTAAATCTGTTCTGGGTGCATTATTAGGGACCGCTGCTGCTTCCCACCTAAGTCACATTCTCCAACAGCTCATGTGAAGCTGACATCTGTCGTCTCATTTGCCCGACTTCTGTTTATCTCGCTTAGTTCAGAACTCAGGAGGGTAAATGGATTATATTATTAAGGCTCCTTCTCAAATCCCCATAACTTGTACTTTTCCACGTCTCCTAGTTTCTTCACATTAAAATTTAAAAATATAAAATTAAGCCTCATAAGCAAACATTAAGTGAATTTGGCTCACAACCCACTCTGTTCCTGCCAAAGACATGGATAAAAAAAAATGTGTATTTTGATATATGATAAATATATAACTTCTATTTTGTTTACAATGGTATAGTCTCATGACAAGTTTAATATCTTTAGCTAGATTTTGACAAAAATTTCTTTAGTTGCAGTATTGAATGTTTTAATTTTTTTTCTGCTGGATAACGGTATTTGTCTCTTTATTCTACCTTTATATGGTGATTTTCTGTGGAAACGGAAAACATTTTTAAGAGCATATGGCTCTTTATTTTTATTTTCTCTTAGAACTGAGTCAGAAAAATTTACAAGTGGGGAAGTTGATGCTGAGAAGTTAACCCAATGTGCAAACTTGGGTTAATTGTTTAGCCTCCATCTCCTCATCTATAAAATGGGCATGGAATTATTTTACCGACAACACAGGATTGCTGTTAATATCAAATACAAGGGAAAATGTTGTCTTATAAGCATAAAGTGGTATAAGAATATCGGTTTTTATTTCTTCTTTGCTTTTGAGGCAAAGAGGGGTAGCTAATTCTCAAGCATATGGCTAATTTGAAAGTCCATGTGAGGCCCCCACAAGAACCCATTGACCTTGAGGTAGAAAAATATGAAATTTTCTGGGAGGTGCCAGTCTGTTCTAAGCATGGCAATTTTCAGGGCCCATTGAGGTGAGGGGGAGATGATGATTTTCACTTGATTCTTTGTGGCAGAGGCCATTCCCTAAATAGGCAGAACCTTCTCTTAAAATTTCCAGTAAGAATCTGAGCGAGGTTATTTGCGTGGAGACAATGGAAGAGCCAGTTAAAATTCCTTGGAATTAATCAAAAGCTGTGATCCTCCAACAGCTGCCCATTTCCCGTGATGCTTGTGGTGATCCCAGGTGGGAATGCGTCTGATGGCCAAGTTTATTAAAGTAATTTTGCTATTTTGCTGTGTATCTGATCGATAGGAAGCACTGTTTCTTCCTCTCCCAATGTGGCATTGGTTAACTAAGATAGACATTCTCTGGAATCATGAGAAAAATTGGGAGTTCATTTATTATGGTGTTCATTAACAAACTTTTTTGATAATTTTTGTGAGTTTCTGTATTTGATATTCCCTTTATTATCATTACTTTTCAGTATTACTATTAAAACATGTCCAGAATGTTATCTCCTAGTGTAAATTTAGGCAAGTTAGTTTTTTTTTAAAACACCCAAACTTGATTTTATTTTCTAGCTTTTCACTGACCCCTGGTGGCTTCTCCTGCTATGTGGGAAGGAAAGCCATGATGCTAGGTTGTACTTTGGCTGGACAGCAAGCAGCCAGGTGACTTCTGTATAATGTATTTGGATTTCAGAGAATCTTTAATTTCTCAGTCAAACTGTATATCCTCTCTAGAGCCCCCTGCCATGACCATCTACCTTCCGTATCATGTTTCATTTGCTGAGGATTTTCATTGTTAGAATTTTTATTTTTGCTGAGGTTAAATTTACTTCCTACTTTATATGGCTGTTAACCTTCTCTCCTCCCATATTTCTTCTGGTATTTTTTCTTTAACAGAATCTTGCTCTTGTTATTTGGGAGAGAAATAGAGACCAGATGACCCATAAGATGTGTTGGATATTCTAGACTGTATTGGATCTGCCTTTTCAACTGCAGCATTTGTGTGTATTTAGGGAGAGGAGGAGTTAGAACTGGAGAGTTCAGTGTTCACTCTCTCTTCTCCTTTGCCCTGGGGTCATAAAGAAACTATCCCAGAAAGTGAAACTGAGCTGGTTTAGAAATGGCCCATTTTAAGCCTGTTGGCATTCTAGGATACCAAATAATTACTTGTCCTCTCCTCTAAGTGCTAATAGATATAAAACTGATTCAGGGAAAACAAATTATTTTTAAATCAAGAACTAATCATTCCAAAGCCGAGGGCTCCTTGGTTGGAAATTAAGGCAAAATTCCTACTACCTCCATCTAAATCTAGACCTTGAACTGGCCTTGGAGAGAGTTGGGTCTGCAAAGCGGACAGTGAATTGACTCTCTGAGCTTTGTGGAGGATCTTGGGCTGCCTTGCAGCCAGGAGAGCAGGGAGAAGAGAAAGATTGCCACGTTGGTCCACTTGGGACGCACCAAGACTCTAATAGCCTTGGAATAGTGATGTTTCACCCTGATGCAGTCCAAAATGATCACTCAGACATGGTTCACAGGTGCCCCACAGTAATTTTTTTCTACATACGAAGTTCGCAATGATTACTGTCTCTGTTTAAATTCCATTCCAGCAGTATGGAATGGTTGACTCATAGGGTAGAAATAACAGACAAGAAACTGTATGCCTAATGACTCACTTAGATGCATCAGAAATTGGTGTTGGTTTGGTCTCCTTTTAAAAACTTTCATGGTCAAGCAGAATCTTCAGAGTTGGTTTTTGGACACATACCCCCAGGTTGCTGGCCTCCTGAATAAAGCAAACTTTTTGTTCCTATAGAAAAAAAAAATGGGTGTTAGCTTGCAAAGTGCAGGGGGTGGGGAGATTAATGAAAATTGAGTCACTAATTATGTAATAGAATTCCTGCACGTAAATAGAATTGACCTAACAGGCACTAAAAAAGCGCTATTTGGAAATTCAAGGAGAATCTGTTTCCTGTGGAAGCACATTTACTACTAAAATTAGTGTGACATCACAAACTTACCATATGCTCAGTACTGGCTAGATATTTGCTGTGGGAGCTTCTCAGTCAGTTTCCCCTTTAAAGGGTATATTAGAGTTCTCCAGAAAAGCACAATCAATAGGATCTATATCCATATCTACAGATCTATGTGAGGAGGTTTCCTATAGGAATTGACTCATGATCATGGAGGCTGAATCCCACAGTCTGCTATCTGCAAGCTGGAGACCCAGGGAAGCCAGTGGTATAATTCAGTCCAAGTCTAAAGGCCTGAGAACTAGGGGAGCCCGATGGGGTAACTACCAGTCTGAACCTGAAGCCTGAGAACCTGGAGGGGTAGGGGTGCTGGTGTAGGCCCAGGAGTTCAAAGACCCAAGAACCAGAAACTCTGATGTCTGAAGACAGGAGAAAAGGGATGTCCCAGCTCCAAGAGAGAGGGGGCGGGAGAGAGAGGGAGAGAGACGTTTCACCAGCTCTCTGGGCATCCCTTAGCCCAGTCAAGTAACCATCCACCAATGGCCTCAAAATCCCTGACACTTAGCGTATAATTATTTGTTTCTCTTTTCATGGGAAACAAATAGGATTAACAAACTGTGCTCATTGTTGTTTATTCTTAAACAAGTCACTATAAAATACATTCTACATATCACACAAGGGGAGAAAGCATGATTATCTCGTAAACATTTCTGAGGTAAAGTTGTCCACAATTCTGCATGTTGTTTAATGATGCTATAACAGGTTAGAAAGAGATTTGCCCCTTTATGACTCAAAAGAAGTAAAAGAGTAGTGATTCGATAGCACAGTTTGAGGCCCACGTTGCACCAGAAGGACGTAACAGCCCCTCACCTTTTGCAGCCATCGCTTGGTAAAGGCCATGGGGTTTGGCTGCGGATTTGTACACATACCCCTAGGAATCCTGGATCACTCAGGTGGGGAGACACACACCCTGCTCAGAGCAGGGGAAGAGCTGGTGTTTCCTGGGTGCTGCTTGGCACCACATTTTGTCCAACAAAAAGGGACAGTAAAGCTTTCTTGGCTGGTCTAATTGTCCTAAGCTTCCATCTCATTGTGATTAAAACAGTGCAGGGTCAAGTCCTGCCTAGAATGGGGAGGTGTCACTAATTTCATAAAGCTCCTAAGATCTTTGGCAAAAAAATTCGACAGGTCCTAAAACAGTGCTGGAGAGACATTCTTGGCAAATGCCTTGTTCCTATGACAGCCCAGTGTCTGTCTTTCTGTTGAGCTGATATAATACCATGAAGGCAGAAACCGTGCCTTACCCATCTTAGAATCCTCAGCAACTGACACATCAGAAGACACACAACTAATGAGATAAGTGGGCAAAAGTTCTGTGGGGAAACAGGGGGAGATGAGTCTAGAAGGTTAGAGTGACTATGGACAATTCATGAAGGGTCTTGAATGAACCCTGGTGAATGTGTGGTTGATTTTAAAAATAAAAAAAATATCTTTTAGTTGAACATTTGCATCTGAAGCTATAACCCCTTAAAATCCAGGAAAGGCACAGATTGGAGAACAGTGATCACGAGGCCTCTGTGTGAGATTTAGGATCTCATCTGTCTCGGATAGGATAGTATTTAACTCAGCTCGAAGAGTGAAGAGTTAAGAATGGATTTTACCAAGTCTCTCAATGTCAGGTGTTCATGGGAGCTTTTGGCCAGGGCTGGATCACAGAGAATTCTTGTCTGCATTCTTGGAGTGCCCAAAGTGCCAACTGTCTGTGGTTTTGATTAAAGATAGATCTATATGCCTTACATGCCAGACTTGCAGGCTGCGGAGTTGACTTCCTGCCATGAAATGTTAGCAGCCCTGGCTTTTGTGCTTAGGCACAGATCATCCCACAGCTGGGAGGAAGCTTCAGGGCTGCCTGGGAGCAGGGGAAATATTTTCGTTAAAATAGCCTAGACCTTCAATCCACTAATTGTTGAGGGAGGCATTCGTATCCTTTTGTAAAAAGCATCCTAAGAGACCTATGAAAACCTTGTTAGGGATGGCCACCAGTCTGGCTACTTTTGGCTTACAGTTTAAGAAGGAGATTGGAAAAATTATATACTAGGAAAGGACTTTAGCACCCTGGCTTCTGGGGACAGAGAGGAAGACATTTTAATCAAGTCTATTTAATGAAACTGTCAATAAAAGAGAATTTCTGATAGATGTTTAGATGTCATATCAGGCCTCCATTTCAAAGAGTGTTACAGTAACTTTAGAACTTCTTCAGATCAATTTACCAGGTTGCTTAAAACTCTTCAGTCGTTCTTTATTGATTCTAGAGTAACGTCCAAACTCTTTTATATGATGTTCAAAGATTTTCAAAATTTGGTTCCAAAGTTTCTTTTTGGTGTCTTCATGCAACTCTTCCCACCTGCTTGTTCCCCATCCTGCAGACACTTGATAGAATCTCACACCTGTCTAGCTACTTCTACCAGGTTCTCTAAAATAACCTGCATTTTTTTTATTGTGGTAAAATATATACAACATAAAACTTACTCTTTTAACCAATTTAAAGTGAAAACCAATTTCAGTGCATTAAGTACATTCATAATATTGTGCAACTGTCGTTACTATCTAGTTCTAGAACTTTTTACCACTGCGAAAAGAAACCTGTACCCATTAAGTGGTCACTTCCATGTTCCCCCACCCTGCCGCCCCACCCTTGGCACCTGTGCTTGTTGCTGTTTGTATATCTTCTTTGGAGGAATGTCTATTCAAGTCCTTTGACCATTTAAAATTGTCTTTTTTGTTGTTGTAAGGGTTCTTTCTATATTCTAAATACTAGACCTTATCAGATATATGGTTTGCAAATATTTTCCCCCATTCTGTGCCTTGACTTTTTACGTTCTTAACGTGTCCTTTGATGTATAAGTTCTCAATTTTGTTGAAAACCAATTTATGTATTTTTTTTTTCATTGCTTATGCTTTGGGTGTTGTATTTTAGAAATCATTAACAAATCCAACATCCTGAAGATTTTCCACTATATTTTCCTCTAATAGTTTTTAATTCTTATTTGGGTCTTTGGTCCATTTGAGTTGATTTTGTATTTGTATAGTTTGTAAGGTAAGGATCCAACTTATTCTTTTGAATGTGGATAATCAGTTTTCTCAGCACCATTTGTTGAAGAGACAACCCCGCAGTTTTGACATTTCCTTAGAATGCTCTCAATTCCTTTTATTTAAGTGAAACATGGTTTTCCCTGATGATACAGCTTTTCTGGCCACCCTCTCAAACAGAGGGCTTTTTTCCTACCTTCCCTCATTGATCCTGGAAAGGTCATTACACGTTAAGTTTCCATTTATCTGCTTCTCCCTCACTGCTCCCCACAAACCCTTGTTAATGCCTTTCTTTGGACTCCCAATGTTATTCACTTAATGCCACCTTCTCCCCAACTTCGTTGCTGTTATCTACTTATTCCATCTTATTTGATGACTTCAACACTTAGTTGTAGACAAAGACTTCTCTGAATCACTCTTGTCATCTTTGTAGACTCCAAACATTGTATTGATGACTGGCCTCTTCATGCCTTAACTGTCACAATGCCAGGATCTTGATCTTCCCTTTTCACAGCCATTATTAGTGAGGCCATGATTTAGACATCATAACCCTTGGAAACAGCTTCCTTTATGTGGTAAAATTCTGAACTCCTTCTTCTCAGCATATGCTCACTTATGTTTCTTGTTGTTGTTTCTTTTCTTGTTGAACTTGATATTAGCTTCTGACATTATTTATGACCTTTCTGCCACTCCTGATTCTTCTAATTAATTAATTTATTATTTATTTTTGGCTGTGTTGGGTCTTCAGTTCTGTGCGAGGGCTTTCTCTAGTTGCGGCGAGTGGGCTCCACTCTTCATCGCGGCCTCTCTTGTTGCGGAGCATAGGCTCCAGACGCACAGGCTCAGTAGTTGTAGCTCATGGGCCTAGTTGCTCCATGGCATGTGGGATCTTCCCAGACCAGGGCTCGAACCTGTGTTCCCTGCATTGGCAGGCAGATTCTCAACCACTGCGCCACCAGGGAAGTCCCTGATTCTTCTAAAACAACATAGATATAAAATTACTTTTAATTTTAATGCAATTTCAATCTTTTAGAAAAGTTGTGAAAATAGTATGCACTCTACTTCAGATTCAGATTCACCACTTACTTACATTCTAGCTCTCTTGCTTTGACATTCCATTTCTCTTTATGAATCATTTTAAAAAGTTGCAAATCACCCTTTATCCCTAAATATTTCAGAGTGCATTTCCTAGAACAAGAAATTCACTTACATAAGTACAGTAAAATTATCCAAATCAGTATATTTACTGTTGAATGTTATTTCTCATCTAATTTATATTCTATATTCAAAGTCAATTTTCCAATATTGTCTTTCTTTTTCTTTCCAGCCCAGTATTATGCATTACTTTCAGTTTCCCTATATCTTCAGTATCCTTTAACCTGAAACAGTTCCTCATTTTTGTCTTTCTAGACCTTGATTTTTTTTTCTTTTCGGGCCTCTCACTGTCTTGGCCTCTCCCGCTGCGGAGCACAGGCTCCAGACGCGCAGGCTCAGCGGCCATGGCTCACGCGCCCAGCCGCTCCGTGGCATGTGGGATCTTCCCGGACCGGGGCACGAACCCGTGTCCCCTGCATCGGCAGGCGGACTCTCAACCACTGCGCCACCAGGGAAGCCCGACCTTGATATTTTTTAAGAGGAGAGGCAAAATAATTTCTAGTATGTCCTTTAATTTGGGTTTATCTCAGGTGTCCTTATGATTTGATCAGCAAGCCTTTTCAGCAGGAATGCTACAAATGTTATGTCCTCACTGCATCATATCAAGAAACATATAATGGAGCCTTGTCCTATTATTGGTGACATTAGCTTTGATTACTTTGTTAAGGTAATGTCCACCACCTCTCTCCACTGTACAGTTACTGTATTTCACTTTGCCATTAATCTACAGACAGTTACTTGGAGGTTAATATCCTGTAAATACCCTGTTCCTCCTCAAACACTCAACCACTAGTTTTATCAGCCACTGATGATTCTCTGCTACATCAAGTCTTACAAAGATGGTTGCAAAGTGGTGATTTCCATCCCCCCCAAACTCTATCATTGTTTTCACATTTATTAGTTGTCATTACACTTTAAGGTAAAGCCTTACTTTCCCCTGCATTTATCAATGTATTTATATTAGTTTTATCTCATGGATATTTGTTTTATTCAAAGGATTATTTTTATATATTACCATTACTAATTATTTCGATGTTCAAACTTCCCAAGTTTAGCCAGTGAGAGTTTCTTCATGCTAGTTATGTCCTTTTGACATATCTCTGTTATTCTTTGAACAGTTCCTTACTTTCTGGCACAGGAAGATGCTCCAGGCTTACCTTCTACTTTCCTTGCTCCTTGGTTTCCAAGAAATCCTGACTCCTTTTTGTGAGGAATGGCATTTTGAAATCAAGATCTATTGTTCCTGGGATGTCAGTGCTTCTATGTCTTCTCAGCAGGAAGAGCTGTGTGTATGTGTGTGTGTGTTTCTATATTCATTTACTCTATCTGTCTATCATCTATTGATCTATGTCAAACACCCCAAGTTTATACTAATACTTTTAACTTCTCCATTTCTGCATTTGTAATTTCTTCTCCAAACAACCAGCCAGTGAGAAACCTGGTTCCTATTATTCTCAATATGTTGACCCATTTGCTCAATCCTGCACTATATACAAAATAGTTTCAGAATTGCTAATGCATATCACTGTGAAAAATAAACTGTGAGCTACAGTTCAATATTTCTTTGCTTTTTTTGTCTTGAGACTAAGGGAGGATTTTAAGTTCTATTCAGAACAATTACATTTGAAGTGCTTATTACATATCTGAGTAGACAGGTAGAGTAGGCTTCCTGCATTTCGGAGGAGATGTCAGGAATAGAGATAAAGATTCAGGAATCATCAGCTTAAAAATGATATTAAGATAATTTAAAGCAAGAATTGAGTACACTGATTAGGGAAAGTAACGGTAGAGAAAAGAGCTGAGGAGGTGGATGCAGCAAAGGTAGCTGAGAAAGATGGGCCAGTGAGATAAGAGGCATATTTAAAGAATATAATATTCTGGAGGCCAACTGAAGGAAGCATTTGGAGAAGAAGAGAATCATCAGCTGTGCCGGATGCTGCCAAGAGGGTTTAGAAGATGAGGTTTGAGAAATAACCAGCAGATTCTTACGTGGGTGAGGTTTCTATGGGGTGATCTAGAATGAATGCTTATTTAGAAGGGATTAAAATATAGCCAATTCCTTCCTACGAATGGGAAGTGAGGAATAGACAGTGAGTACAGACAGATCTTGAGAAATGTTGCTATAAATGGGAGCAGAGCAAAGGGTTGATAGCTGGAGGGAGTTGTTATCTTTTTAAAGACATCAGACAATACAGCATGTAAGTGTGCTGCTAAGAATGACCTCAAGAAGACTGGAAACGAATGATACAGGAGAGAGAGGGCAATTATTCAGGAGAAAAATCTTCAAAGAGCTGGGATTATAATGATCCATTGTACAAGTGGAGTGGGTTGGGAAGGCCATCCATGACAACAAATAAAGGGAACTGAGGATTCTGAACTGCACTTTGCTGACTGCTGAGTCACCTTAAGGTATGACAAACAGCATAGTAACTGCACTGTTCAGTACTGCTTTAGGTGGCCTTTCAGAACCAGTTTCCTGTTATTCCTACTCTTCCCAGTCACCTTATCCTCAAATCACTAGTCCATGTGTCTGAATAACATTCCTGCCTCCTCCTGAAAATGCTTTAAAACATAACAGTCCCAAAGAGAGCATTTTCAATGTTTATCTCCTACTTCCTTTTTCCAGCCAAGTGTTATATTCCCACTAGCTTTCAACCATGGGCTCTGGGCTGCTTATAACTAGAGACTGGCATCTCCTTACAATAAAGGAGATCTTGGCCTCCATGCCTGAGGTCATGTTTTGTTTCTGAATCCCCTCATCACCCACCCCAGACACCAAGGGGGAGTTGACAAAGACCAATTTAAAAATAAAGGACCTCTGGACTTCCCTGGTGGTGCAGTGGTTAAGAATCCACCTGCCAATGCAGGGGACATGGGTTCAAGCCCTGGCCCGGGTAGATCCCACAGGCTGCGGAGCAACTAAGCCTGCGCACCGCAACTACTGAGCCTGCGTTTTAGAGCCTGTGAGCCACAACTACTGAGCCCACGCGCCTAGAGCCTGTGCTCCACAAGAGAAGCCACTACAGTGAGAAGCCCGCGCACTGCAACGAAGACCCAATACATCCAAAAAAAAACCAAACAAACAAAAAAGAAAAATAAAGGGCCTCAAAATCTTAGGTTTATGTGTAAAACTCAGGGTCCTCCCTACCAGATATAAAGAACTACATATGGAAATCGAATGTGTTAGGTAGCGCTTCGTGCGGGTGTGATGCCCTGCCTCACCTCCTCAAACCCCCCACCCCAACCCTACTGCCATGGGATTTGAGGATCTGAGAGCAAGTGCACTGGAACCTCTTCCCTGTTTGAGATCTTAGCAGTGTGCCTCTTCTCCCCACAGCACCAAGCTCACGGTGGCTGAGTTGGGGAGCTGAAGTGGAAACATATAGTATCTGAGCATCAGAGGGACAGTGACTGCCCTGTCCCTCATCTCCCATCTGAGTTTCTCAGAGCTCCAGAGAATTGGAAGTGTTCCCAGGCCTGCCACCTGGTGGCCATGGCTAGAAGCAGCATGAAGTGTGAGGGTGAATACTGTATTGATAGTTTACCCCCACGTTATCAGGGACACTTGATCAAAATCTGAATAGATCCCAAAAGTCAGGGAGGAGGAAATATGTAGAGTCAGTTACACAGGATGCTAGGGTCCTCATCGTTCGTGGGAGGAACCCACAATCACTCAGGCTCCAGGGAGAAGTGGGACAAAGATTCATCAGCTGTTACTGGAGCCTCCCTCATATTAGGACTGTAGACGCAACTTAGGAACTGGGTGAAGTAGAAAAGCCAAAAGCATGTGAGGGAATTTGGAACTGTAACAAGACTGTGCTGTAGGCCTGCACTAAGTACTCGGGCTGGACCCAGAGCTGATCCAGAGTTGACCCGTTTTCTACCATCAGCAGAAATGGGGTTATAGAGCTAGTTACAGAGAAGAAGCCTAAATATTTTCACATTCAAGTATGTACTTAAAAAGCACGTAGATTCCAATAGAGTGACAATAACTTCCATATTTAATAAATTTAAAATCTAAAGAGGAGATCTGATCTTACCTCTATATTGTTGGATTTGTAAAATACAAAAACGCTCTAGGAGAACACACTAAATCTAGTATAAATGAATAATTTTTACATAAAATCTAGTAGAATATTTAATTGACCAATAAATATTTGAACAGTAGACTATTTAAATGATCAAATAATCTCTGCTCATTTAATTATTACTTTTTGGTAAATTTCTGAATGTAGATTAATTTGTGTTTTGGTGAAGTTTATTTTATATTGTCTAAGTTAGCGATTAGCAAACTATAGCCTGTGGGAAAAATTGGGCATGTTATCGATGTTTGAAAAGAAAATGTTACTGCAATATAACTACTCCCATTTTGTTTATATATTGTCTACCGTTACTGTTGCAACAGAACATTGGGCTGGCAAAGCCTGAAATATTTATTATCTGACTCTTTGTGGAAAAAGTTTGCCAAGTTCTAGACTAAGGCTTACATTTGTACTCTTATCTTTTACAGTATTAAGTAGAGACTTTTATTTCCCTTTGAGCCTATTTAGGTCTTATTTCATTAAGGCATGGTGCTTTCCAAACATGATGGTTGGAACATTGCTAAGAATGAAACTGTAGAGATCTTGTCCTGTTAGAAATGGAGCTCCAAGTAGAATATTAATCTTAGAACTCAAGCTGACATTTATAGCTGTACAGCGATTTTCCTTAGCTTGTTATAAAAACTGAAGTACTTGCTACAGTAGCTAGAAAAGAATGTCTGCTGTTTTTGAGAAAAGAGTTCAATGAAGAACTTTCCTGCATCACTTTCACTTCCATTCCATATACTAACACCATCCCGTTGCAGTGTGGACCTCCTGCCCTTCAGAGGTAGTTTCCACGGAGTGTTAAAGTTAGACCAAGTGGATGCTATGATGTACTGATAGGAAAACGTGACAGTGCCCTCCTATGAAATGACTTGGTACTTTACAAAGATCAAGTCCATATTGCATATCCTACATGTAAGGCCTGATATCCTATTGACTTCCCTTTATCAATTTAATCTTAAAATATATTCTTAAAAGGCATCTTCTATTCCAGCTGGGTTAATTTCTTCTTGTCTGCTTCATATGCTATTCCCATTTCTTGTTTCACACTTTAGGCTGTCCCCTATAGGACTCAAGATACTCATAAGGAATTGTGTGGGCTGAATACCAGAGGTTCATCTTTGGATACAGGCTCTGGAAGTCATAGTATTCCCAATTGGACAGGATTGAAATAAGTGTCAATGTTTCTAAAATAAAAATCTATATTCATTTTAGAAAAAAGTGAAATAATAGAAAAGGAAAAAAATGAAACATTCATAATGCCTCCCCACTTCCCACAGAGTTACTGATTTTACAATTTTTGTATAAATGCCTTTTCAGAAATTTTTCTATGGACACATTTTTTTTTTCTATTTTCAGTGTAATTTTACTTGATTTTTCCTTTTTGTCCCTTCCCCCATCCCATCTCCTTTTATTAGCCTCTTCATCAGGTAAAGTCCATATAATTAAATTTATTTTCTCTGTGCTTATATAATCATATGTTGACATATGTATATGTACATACATACGTTCACAGTAATTGTTTACAGAACTGAGATCACATTACACTCACTTTCTGCATCTTGCTTTTTTCTGCTTATGATTCCTTGTGGAAAGTCCACCAACTCAACTAGTATACCTCTGCCTGTTATGGGTGCTCCCTTATGTTATTTCTATAAGAACACGTTCTGATTTCTGTTTCAACCATGTAATCCAATGTGTGCTCTTCCCAGCCCGGGCGGCCACACCCAGGGTCTCCTGCCTGGGGATGGGAAAGAGACGGTGTGAGAAAGTTACGATGCCTCGCCCCAGGTTTTGCTCAAAGCTGGCCTGCCTGGTGGGGGGCACCCATTCCTCCTTCTCCAAGTGGGGGAGCCCCATCTATTTCAGAGGAGCAGGAATGGCTTTGGTTGTGGAAAGGAGACAAGGAGCCACTGAGGTACCTCTGACAACAGCGGCTGTGCTGCTGTGGGGACAGATTCCAATGGCGCAGGACTCCTTTCTGCCCTGGGCCACCAATGACGGGCTTGTTTTATGGACACACTTTTTTTTTTCAAATTTTTTTACCATCTTTATTGGAGTATAATTGCTTTACAATGGTGTGTTAGTTTCTGCTTTACAACAAAATGAATCAGTTATACATATACATATGTTCCCATATCTCTTCCCTCTTGCGTCTCCCTCCCTCCCACCCTCCCTATCCCACCCCTCCAGGCGGTCACAAAGCACCGAGCTGATCTCCCTGTGGTATGCGGCTGCTTCCCACTAGCTATCTACCTTACGTTTGGTAGTGTATATATGTCCATGCCTCCCTCTCGCTTTGTCACAGCTTACCCTTCCCCCTCCCCATATCCTCAAGTCCATTCTCTAGTAGGTCTGTGTCTTTATTCCTGTCTTACCCCTGGGTTCTTCATGACATTTTTTTTCTTAAATTCCATATGTATGAGTTAGCATACGGTATTTGTCTTTCTCTTTCTGACTTCACTCTGTATGACAGACTCTAGGTCTATCCACCTCATTTACAAATAGCTCAGTTTCGTTTCTTTTTATGGCTGAGTGATATTCCATTGTATATATGTGCCACATCTTCTTTATCCATTCATCCGATGATGGACACTTAGGTTGTTTCCATCTCCGGGCTATTGTAAATAGAGCTGCAATGAACATTTTGGTACATGTCTCTTTTTGAATTATGGTTTTCTCAGGGTATATGCCCAGTAGTGGGATTGCTGGGTCGTATGGTAGTTCTATTTGTAGTTTTTTAAGGAACCTCCATACTGTTCTCCACAGTGGCTGTATCAATTTACATTCCCACCAACAGTGCAAGAGGGTTCCCCTTTCTCCACACCCTCAATGGACACACATTTAAGAAAAAAACTTAACAATTAGGTGACGCCATTTGAACTGTAATGTAATCTTATCACGAATATCTTTCTGTATTGATAAATAGCAACTAGCAACCTTTGGTGTGTGACGTATACCTGCCACAAAATTTGTATAAAGCATCACTCTATCCTTTGATCCCTTGATTTCTAGGTTTCTAGGTTTTCATTATTATGCATGATGCTGTGGGAAATTATATGTATCTAAGTATTTGATCAAATACTTCTTTAGGCTAAATTCTGAGTGGCAGAATTACAAGATCAAAAGATCTGAATAATTCTGATGCTCTTGGAACTTATTACAAATTGCCCTCTATAGCAGTTGTACCTTTTCACTTTCTCTGTTGAAGTGTAAGAGAGTGCCTTTTTTTCAACAGCATCACCACTACCAGGTTATCTAATTTAGTGACCTTTAAAGTTTTTCTTGAATATGACCCAAGAGTAAGGAAAAAAAATACTTTATGTTGTGACTTAGAACACATACATTCATACACACATGATAAATGCATATACATAAACAAACACATATATTTAATGAAAACAAAAATCACACAAAATAATTCTAACCCCTACTGTATAAAATGCGTTTGATTTTTTTTATCCTGTTTCATTAAACAATGCTGGCTGAGACCACCAAGTAGATTTCATAAATGGCTAGAAGAAATGGTGAAATTTTAGGGTAAAATAAATATGACCTAAAAAGTATCTTAGCCAGAGCAAAAGTCCATAACGAGCTGAAGTTTAACACCAGTATTGTGAGGCTCCTCAAGTGGGATGAACGCCAACATCAACACCACCTGTATCCAGGTTTTCCATCCGTACAATGCTTGTCCTGCCGTCACTTGCTAAAAATCTTTTGAACTTTAAGATGTTCTTAATGGTTTCCATTCCTAATTCATCATAAAATTTGCTTCATTCCCTTCAATATGCTCCCTGAGTGTTTAAAATCTGTATTGGTGATGACCCTTCCAGCATCTAGCAGCATTCCTCAGCCTTCTCACCTTTAGGCAGCCATCTTCAAATCTAATTCAGGTACCACTCTTTGTCCTTAGAGTTATTTGGAACCATTTTTGTCAAACTGTCATTCTGCCCCTGGGCATCCATCCTTCCACCCTCTCCCTTCCCTATATGTGCTAATAACCTTCATAGAATCTTCTCTGCTTGACTCTTTCTTTCCTTAGAATGACGTGACGATGCTCCTCAAACCCTAAATTAAAGGGGCTTATGTTTGGCCCATCACATGTGCTTGGGCATTTCTGACTTTTAGGAAAAGACATGGGTGTTCCCTTCTCCCATCCCTACCGTTCCCATGGAGACCTTCAGGGAAATGGACTTTACTGGCTGACTCTGGCAGAGTCATCAAAACCTGACTTCATTCTTGATCCTCAGAACATATCATATCACCTCGGGAGCTCAGGAATACTGCCCATTTGTTTTCCACTTGGTAACAGCCAGTGGTTTACAAACTCTAGTCTGGAGGCCTAGGGGTTTCGTAAAGACCTTTATGCACTCCCTCAGGGGCAGGAGGGAGATGTACTAGTGGAGGGGGGCATGCTCCAGAACTCCAAGCCCCTTCAGTGAAGCTGCCACGCTTTTATAACTTTTTATACGCTGGGCTTGCATCTAAAATCTACCTTAACTCTCCCCCAGTAACTTCCATAGAATTTCGAATACTAAAAGATAATGATAAGAAAATAAGAAATTTACCCCCAAATTATTAAATACTTAAAATTCAGCAGGCAGTATTAAACAGACATCAAGTCCCATTAGGACATTTGTATTGCTCTACTAACCGTCACGTGAGTGAGTGCCTGGGGCCGTCTCTAAATGATCTAAGCGGGCTGACCCTGGTGAGTCTTGGTACCCTAAGGATAGTTTTGAATTTCACATGGGCAACGTAGAGAGCAATCAGATGTTTCCTTTTTGGTACCTGTCATTTCCTGCTACAACATAAAATAAGTAGAGTGGCATTGGCTTTAAACTTGTACTTGGTCCTTTATCCAATGCTGTTTGTCTGCCAAGTAAGCAAAAATCCATTGCCTTTTCTCCGAACAGCCCATTTCAATTTGTACAGCATTTCCCACCTGAGTTGGGGCACTGAAGGTTGTTTCCAGCTTTGTTGTCTCTGATGGTCTTACGGAGCCAGTACCAAGCCCCTAAGCATAAAATCCTATCCATGCTGGCCTCCCAGAATCTGGGCAACAGCTTATTTATGAGTGCAGCTCTGAATTCAGAACGTCTGGATTCAAATACCAATCCTGGGACTTCCTAGATGTGGGTCCTTGGGCAAGTTAGATCTCTCTGTTCCTCACTTTGCTCATCTGTAAAAGAGTTTTGATAAGCGTAGTACTTGGCACATAGGGATAGCATGAGAATTATATATACATAAAGCACTTAGAAAAATGCGTGGTGCATAGTCACTTCTCAAGAAAAGTTGATTTTATTATTCCCAAATAACTCTAATCCACTCTAAATTAGGATTGAGATTTTACCGTAAGTGAAGGCTACAGGTCTGTATTGCTATATCAAAGTAGAAAAAGTATGAAAATAAAAACCATTCATACATTCACACATGTGGAAATATCGGGTTGGGCAAAAAGTTCATTTGGGTTTTCCATAAGCTGTTATGGAAAAACCTGAACGAACTTTTTGGCCAACGCAATGTTTTTGATTCATTTCTTAATACACGTGAATGTACAATGAGAATAAACTGAGTCAGTTTGGTGTGGCGTCTAGCTTTATAAATTATGATACCCACTCCATAGAGATATTTTAGAGTCTGACATGTTCTAAATACATCAAATATTTTAACAAGAAAAATCCGTTTTTTGATGAGATAAATGGCTTTTTATACTCACTGATTTCCTCTACCTTGTCACCACTTTTCTTCTTCCTCCACTGTCATTGCTAATAGCTTTTTAATGGAGTCTCCCACAAAGTACTTTCACATTTAGGAATATAAAAAGCACAGACGCATGTTGAGCTGGAAGGAAAAATTTAGATCATCGAGTCCACGCAGCCACATTTGCTGGGATCTCTGCTTCCCCTAGAAATGCGAGGTGTCAGTACAAGGTAATGCTGTTCTTAATGACGCAGGGAACTGGTGAAATCCTGTGACAGAGATCTGAAAATGCTGACCCTGATTCAAACTTGCTAGGTGTTCAGTGATGCTGTTGAATAGATTAGGTACCAATAAGACCACTTCTGGATCATCAGCTGATTCATGGACTGTTCCTTGTCCTAGACCAATCATGCCACTCTTTTTTTTATTTTCTTCTTCTTTCTAGAGCCTGAGGTGACATACTAACTGCGATATTTAAGTTTATGGCTTTTAACAACTCTCTCTTTATGACGCATATTTTCTTTCCTATGTATCACGATAAGGTGTGTACAAATATTGAATCCTCAGACTTGGCTCTTTTTAAATGCCTGCACTGCATGATGACACCTCTCCGGATAGCAGTGTAGCATTGGAAGAGGTTGTAGGCACCGCTGTTGTATTTGGCAAGAAGAGAAAACCCTTTAGGCTGAGTCCTACTTCAGACTTGGACTCTTCACTAAAAATCATTATTTTTGTTAGCTGTTGTTTGCATCATCAGATGACACTATCCCCCCTCTCCTGCTTGAAATCCACCTAGCTGTAGCTGTAGTTTAAGCTCTCCAGTTACTGATTAGCAAGGAGATGACTGTTTTTAATTGTTTTCTCTGCTATACATATTGGTTACACGCAGAAATTGAAGATATAAGAGAAAGGGAAAGATCAGAGAGAGAGAAAAAGAGAATAGTTTAGAGCGTTTGTGTTAGGTGGAATTATTTTGGTTGAAAAGACCAGAAACCAACTAAAATGAATTTCGGCCAGAAATTTCTTTATAAGGACACTCAGTGTAGCATGGAACCCAAAGACAGGAATGCTTCTAGGTTTCAGGAGAGGCAGGATTCAGGGATCTGAACCCCTGTCAAGACTCTGACTTTTCTGTCTCTGTTCCTCACTCTGTATAGGTTTATTGTTTGCTCTTACTTACACGATGGAACACAGTCATCCAGCAACAACTCCCATGCTCTATGTGTTACAGTGTAGACACGAGGAAAGACTGTCTCAGTTCTCTTGATTCAGGTCCAAATTTCCAAGGAAGAAAACTCATTTGCTAGCGGGCAGGTGACCTGTTGTAACCTGACATCTCCTGCAGCAACTACCCAGGCTGTGGAGAGATCAATTCCTAGAAAAGGAATGCTGGACACACACAGAGGTGATCACTTTGGATATTTTAGCCAAAATTCTTTTTCTCAAACCAGTTTTGAATTAATCTCTACAAATTTCTAATTGCTGTCACCTCCTAAGTTACCCAGCTGAAAGAAGCAATACTTCCATGTTTCCTAACTCCACCTCACTCAGGTTTGAAGGGTATGTTAACATTATAGAATTAGGTGAATGAGTCTGCTAATCCTTGTTAGTGACTGTATTATTCATTTTTCTGTTACAGTCCAGCCTCACCCTTATAGACCTACGTGTTCCAGAACTTTTAGCCTTCTCTCTCCTCTGATCATTGTCGTTACCTTTCTGTGCATGTTTTCCACTTCATGAACCCTGAGTTTTTGACATGAGGAATGATTTCCAGTAAAATAGTTATTTATTGTGAAATTCTAGATGGCTAGTCAACTTAAATGTTAAGATCATAAACTTCATCTGTATCATATCCCATGTCCTCTGGTACTAAATACCGTACACATCACTGTTGATCGATTGTGGTATGTTAAGAAAAAACTATTCAGTTTTTGAAAAGAGTTAAGAGGAGGCCAAATTATCCTTGACTGGTAAAAGAAGGATGAAAACGTAACTTTCTTGGAATTTGTGAGCCCACCTTCTCAGAAAGCTATTAAATCCTTTCTGTGTAAAGTTAATCCCCTGGGCGATCTGTTGATAGTTAATGGTGACAGCTGAAGCATGAAGAGGGTTGACTCAGTTTATACCAGCATTTTAACTTGATTATTTGGGAAGTGAGTTTTTGGGTGAAGCCAGATGACTTTCCTTTTTTTTGTTTTCCTACCTTATATTTTTCTTCTATTTTCTCCATCTCTTCCACAACTTATTTTTTTGTTTGCTTGTTTTCTTCTATTTCCTGTCCCTACCCCCCACTATCTATAAAACATGCTATTAGGAGGATGGGGTAAAACAGGCCTCACACAAGCCAGAATGGTAGGACATAAAACAAGACAGCACACGAAATTATCCATGGGAATTGCACTATTTAAGTCATGTTTGTTTTGCAGCTACTTAAAAAACGCATATTTTAATCAGGAACAAGTCTTAAAGGAAACAGTGATGGAGGGGATGTCCACCACCACACCAGGCTGTGTACTCCATTCACCCACTTATTCCTTGCTTCTGCCATGATCCCTTTTGTTTCTCTGTTTGACCTCTTACAACACTATTTCTCCTTCCTCTTTTACCCATATTAATTTCTCTGTGATTTTTAATTCTTCCAAATAAAAGGAAGAATGTACTTGCTGGTAAAGTACATTGGTAAAGATACTTTGTGATTATGATTTAATATTAATATCACTTCTAGACTGTGAACTCACCAGCATCTAGCTCATTAACTGGTGTATGGTGGATGACCAATAGTGCTTGTTAACTAGACTAATAAGTTTTGTGTTTTTTTTAACATCTTTATTGGGGTATAATTGCTTTACAGTGGTGTGTTATTTTCTGCTTTATAACAAAGTGAATCAGTTATACATATACATATGTTCCCATATCTCTTCCCTCTTGCGTCTCCCTCCCTCCCACCCTCCCTATCCCACCCCTCCAGGTGGTCACAAAGCACCCAGCCGATCTCCCTGTGCCATGCGGCTGCTTCCCACTAGCTATCTACCTTACGTTTGTTAGTGTGCTAATAAGTTTTTGAAAACGTTGTTGGCGGGATGATTTTAGATTCACAGAAAAGTTGCAAATACGGAGCATTCCTGTATAGCATCACCCATGCGCTAATACCATGTCATATATCCTTGGTTCATTTGTCTAAACCAAGAAATTAACATTGATACTATGCTACTAACTAAACTACAGACTTTATTCAGATATCACCAGTTTTTTCCACTAATGCCCTTTTTTTCTGTTCCAGGATTAAATCCATGACACCATCTGGCATTTTGTAACCATGTAATTTTAGTATTCTCTAATACTGAATACTAATTTTTAAATTTACCTTTTATGATTTTACTTTTAATAATTATGTTAAATTGTAGGGAACACTAAGAAAATAAAAATGAATATCTAAAATAAACTAGACTATATGTCATTTTACAGTGATTCTAATTTTGCTTAAATTAAGATTGCCTAATATCAGTATAGTAGAAAGAAAATTTATCAGATTTAAATTTCCAGATCTGGAAAGGGAACATTTTTCCTGGCATCTCTTGACCTCTCAAATTCCCTTTATTTTAAAATATAGCTCTATTTATTGACTTTCATAATATAGTGAAGGTTTATTTCTTAGCATTGATAATTCAATTTCTACTCAGTTAACTGGTCTCTGGAAAAAAATATTTTACAATTTTATTATTGTAAGCAAATTAAATTCCAAAGGAAATACTTTTAGAAAGAAAAAGTTTGGAATTTTGGAGTCAATCTTCAGATTTTTTTGTGGTAATCCTGGTAGGATTTTTAAAGATTGTCAGACACACCCAGTCTCCTATCTTGATTATTGCTTTATGTGCTACTTTTCTTGCATACATTTTAGCTGTGGCTTCCTGTGCAGCATATAATTATATTAATGTACTGTCCAAAAGTTCTTGCCTTTTCTCCAGGAAACAAAATACCTGGTGTTTTTTTCTAAGTCATATGGTAAATAAAGGTAATCTTTAAAACTGGATGGTACTCCCCGCCACCCCAAATCTAGTATAATCCTTGGTACATAATATGTATTCAAAAAAGATTTATTGAAAAGTCGAACTCATAGAAGCAGAGAGTAGAATGGTGGTTGCCAACTGGAGGATGGGGAAAATGGGGAGATGGTCAAATGGAATAGACTTTCAGTTATAAAATGAATAAATTCTGGGGGTCTAATGCACAGCATGGTTACTGCTGCACATTAGGTCCTCAGACTATAGTTAACAATATTATATACTTGAAATTTCTAAGGAGGTGGATCTGAGTGTTCTCACCACGAACAGAAAGGTAACTATGTGAAGTGATGAATGTGTTAATCAGCTTGGTGGTGGTAATCATTTCACTATGTACATATATCAAATCATCATATTGTACACCTTATATAAAACTTTTAATGTTTCAATTATACCTCAGTAAATTTGGGGAAAAAAGAAAAAAGATTTGTTAATCGATTGAATAACAGGTGATCTGAATCAGAAAAAAAGATCTATGAAAAGTCTTTCACTAGCGCTCTTAAACTTAGTCTAAATCCCCGCCTGCCATCTTGTGGACACAATGAGAATTGCAACGGATTCTATCTAAACCGAGCCTACTCGTAAGAGCAAGGCCATTTATTGAATCAAGGAGGAAACATTGCAGTTTTTAAAAGGGACGTGAATTGAGACAATTATTCAGATGATTAAGATGGAAAGGAGTTTTCACCAGAAATGTTCCAATTATGGAAGCAATTTCAAACAAAATTACAAGAAAAACTATTTGTCCTGTACTTGATCTGGTTAGAATGGAGAAACAAAAAATCTACCATACTTTCTTAAACTCTTCAGTATCCATGGATCAAATTCTATTTTATTCAAGTAGTTTGTTTAGTTTTCTTAAAATGTATGATGCTTAGGTTGGAAACAAAAAAGAAGACTGTTGATAATAGAGGAACAAGGAGGGAAGAAGATCAGGCAAAGAAACAAAAGGCTGCTTTGCATATGGTCAAGGGAGGCATCACCCTTGTTATTTTTACCATGTAAAATCATGTAACATGAGCACAATGGAGTGGGCTGTTTGTGGCCAAATAAATCTAGGCATAATCCTTTTTCTCTCTTCCTTCTTTGTCCTTCTGCCTCATCACAAATCTGTTACCACTCTTATTTTTATTCCCTAACAGAATCTTTTTGTATGCACAGGGCACAGTCCCTTTCTCTACACTCACCCTTGATTATATCTGGTGACGCTTTGAACTCCCAAGTGTCTGGTGCACAAAAGGTGCCCTTTGTGTGAGCGGTGAGGCAGCGCCCACACCCTATCCTTCAATGTCCTTTGTGGAATCATTGCCTCCTTAGCATTTTTCCTCTTGCAACCTGTTTTCTTTTTATTGTGTCATTTTGAAACGTCACGGGTATTGTTCTCTGTAATAATCATTTCATTGAAAGTCTGTCCCGTTGTTAAGACCACAGCCCTTCATCTCTCCGTCTCCTGTGTCATTGGCCTCTTCAGTGTACTCCTTGATCTTTCCAGATGTCTCATTCCCAAAACACAGCTGTCCTTTCTCTTCTTCATTGTTGTGCATTTGCCAGCCAGATGAGGAGAATACTTACATCATTATGGACACATTTTCCACACGAGGATTTTAATGGGCATGACTATACATCCTGGGATTGACAAAATTGTTAGAACTTGGTGTTGGGGGAGCACACCCAAAGAGGAATCGGTTCTGGGCAGCCAGTATAGAGTGGGCTGTCTGTAGGTACAGAGATTTTCTGCTCACTAGGCCAGCGTCTTTATACTCCTGGTTGCTCTGGTGGTTTCAGCTCCTACTTGATACCACATAGATCCATGTAAATGCTGAGTTTGCCAATCTTACACAATCCCTTTGGAAGCTAACATTTCTGAGAAACAGCACACATGCTATGTAACAGTAACTGTGTGCCAGGCATTATTTGAAGCACTTTACATCTGGTAACTCATTTTAGCCTTACGACAACCCTATGAGGGAAAAACTCATCATCTCTAGTTCAGAGATGAAAAAAATCAAAGCTTATGAAATACTTCTCCCACCGTAGTCTTGGAAGGTGTTTTCCAAAGGTACCTGGATAACAAAACTCCTAAATTGTGGAGCCAGGATTTGGACATAGGCAATTGGTCTCTAGAATCTGTACTCAGATTATCTAGGTGCCTAGTGCTGGTGAATACCTCCTGGGGCAAAGGTGAGAGGGGTATTTTATGGGCTTCATTGGCTTTCAAATGATCTGATATGCTCCAGCAAGCTACAGTTAATTCAGCATGTTAACTCTAAAAGAACGAACGTCAGACATTAGGAATTTGATTAGAGTCTGTGCACGTCAACCAGAGCACCAAATCTGGGTTCTTAGGCTGTTTTTGTGGGAAACCCTCAACCTGAATAGAGCTCTCCTCACTGAAAGATGAGGAATCTGGTGAAAGGGAACACTGGACTTAGGAAAAGATTCTATGATCTAAAGAATGACACTATTTTTCTCAAGTCGTAGAGAAAAATCAGACTTCTAAAAATTATGTAAAACACACAAATTTAAATTTTATAAACCATCTGCTTTGGGTTTTCAATAGAATACAGGAAAAATATTCTATAAAAATATATGAGGAACACAAGTATATGTAGGTGACTAGCATAGTAGTGTAATATACATTTGACAAGAAATATGAAAAAGGAGTGACTTCTATGCAGGTAAAAATAAGAAAATCCTGCACAAAACCTAAAAATGATGAAGTCTGATTTACAGCTGCAATAGAAGCAGTGAAGGGAGTACTCAATATTCAGGAAATTCTATTAGAAAAAAATGTTCCTGGTCAGAAAAAAATGAAGAGTAATAAGGAACAAATATATAAAAGCATAAAGCTTTACTGACTTAAGAAAGACCAGTTATAAATAAAGTAGGCTCAACCAAATATCAGGCAAAATTGATGAAAATGAAACAACCCTGAGACAGATGCTGATGAATTGTTTTTAAATTTTAGAGCTAGAGAGCAATCTATTTAAGTGTCCAGATGGGAAAAAAACAAAACAGAAACAAACTAGGGTAATTACAAATAAATTGAAATGAAACTGTTTTTTTTTGTTGTTGTTGTTGTTGTTTTTTTGCTGTACGCCGGCCTCTCACTGTTGTGGCCTCTCCCGTTGTGGAGCACAGGCTCCGGGCGCGCAGGCTCAGCGGCCATGGCTCACGGGCCCAGCCGCTCCGCGGCATGTGGGATCTTCCCGGATCGGGGCACGAATCCGTGCCCCCCTGTATCAGCAGGCGGACTCTCAACCACTGCGCCACCAGGGAAGCCCATGAAACTGTTTTTACAATTCTTTATATTAGTGTTAGACTCTAAGGGCACAACACTTACATCCACTCCTGGGAAGAAATTGTGATCCAATTTTTCTCTTTTTCTTTCTTTTTTAAAATTAAAAAAAAATCAGTTGAAATTTATTTGACATATAACATTGTTTAAATTAAATTAAAGGTATAAAACATGTTAATTTGGTAATTTTAGGTTGTAAGATAATTGCCATTGTAGCAATAATTAACACCTTTATCATGTTATATAGTTATTTCTTTTTAGAGATTGGGATAATTGAATTCTAAATACTAATCTCTTGGCAAGTTTGATTTTAATACAATATTGTGTATATTCACTACATTGTGCATCAGATCTCTAGGACTTATTTACTACGTGTTTCAAGTTTGTACCCTTAAATAGCATCTGTCCTATCCCCATGCCCATTCCCTGGTAACCACCATTTTACTTTCTGTTTTTATGAGTTTGGCTTTTATAGATTCCACATACAAGTAATATCATATAGTACTTGTCTTTCTCTGTCTGACTTATCTCACTTAGCATAATGTGCTCAAGGTCCATCCATGTTGTTACAGATGGCATGATGTCCTTCTTTATCATAGTGGAATAATATTCCATTGTATAAATATAACTTCTTTATCCATTCATCTGTTGATGGACACTTAGGTTGTTTCCATACCTTAGCTATAGTAAATAATGTTGCAGTAAACATGGGAGTGCATCTATCTCCTCCATATCCTGTTTTCATTTCCTTTGGCTGTATAACCAGAAGTGGAATTGCTGGATCATACAATAGATCTATTTTTAATTTTTTGAGGAACCTCCATGTTGTGTCCCATAGAGGCTGAAGAACCAATTTATATTCCCATCAACAGTGCACAAGTTTTCTCTTTTCTCAGCATCCCCACCAACACTTGTTATCTTTTTCTCTTCCTAATGATATCCATTCTGACAGGTGTGAGGTGATAATTCATTGTGATTTTGATTTGTATTTCCCTGATTGGTGATGTTGAGCATCTTTTCATGTACCTGTTGGTTCTTCGGATGTCTTCTTTGGAAAAAATGTCTATTTAGTTCCTTGGCCCATTTTTGAAACAAATTTTTTGTCATGTTCTATGAGTTATTTATATATTTGGATGTTAACCCCTTACCCAATATATGGTTTGCAAAATTTTTCTCCCATTCTGTAGGCTGCCTTTTCAGTTTGTTAACTGCTTCTTTCCCATTTGTTGATTTTGCTTTTGTTGTTTGCACTTTTGGTGTCATATTCAAAATCATTGCTGAGACCAATGTTGAGGAACTTCTTCCCTAGGTTTTCTTCTAGAACTTTTATGGTATCCTATCTCATGTTTGAGTCTTTGATCCATTTCTAGTTAATTTTTGTGAGGGGTCCAATTCCACTGTTCTGTATGTGTTTATCCAATTTTCCTGAGATCATTTATAGAAGAGACTATCCTTTCCCCACTGGTATTCTTGGCTCCCTTGTTGAATATTATGTGACTGTGTGCTTCTGGTGTCTCCTTTCTGTTCCTTTGATCTATGTGCCTGTTCTTATGCCAGTACCATACTGTTTTTATTACTATAGCTTTGTTGTGTAGTTTAAAATCAGGAAGAGTGATGCCTCTGGCTTTGTTCTTCTTTCTCAGGATTGCTTTGGCTATTTGAGGATTTTAGGATTTTTTTTCCTACATCTTTAAAAACGCTGTTATTATTTTGATGAAGATTACATTGAATCTATAGATGGCTTTGGGTAGTATGGATGTTTTAATATTCTTCCAATCTATTAACATGAGATGTTTTTCCATTTGTTTGTGCCTTCTTCAATTTCTTTCAACAAATTCTTGTAGTTTTTACTGTACAGATCTTTTACCTCCTTGGTTAAATTTATTGCTAGGTACTTTATTGTTTTTGATGTTGTTGTTAATGAGATAGTTTTCTTTATTTCTTTTCCATATTTTATAATTAGCGTATATAAATGCAACTGATTTCTGTATGTTGATTTTATATCCTGCAAATTTACTGAATTTTTAAATTAGTTCCAACAGTTTTTGGTTGAATTTTAAGATTTTCTATATACAAAATCATATCATCTGCAAATAATGACAATTTTACTTCTTCCTTTCTGATTTGAATGCCTTTTATTTCATTGCCTTGCTTAATTTTTCTAGCTAGAACTTCAGTACTTCTCACTAGTGGTGGGAGTGGCCACTGGCATCCTTGTTTTATTCCTGGAAGAGTATAATATGGGCTGTATGTTTGCTGTATATGGCCTTTATTATGTTGAGGTATGTTCTTTCTATACCCAATCTGTTGAGGGTTTTCATCATGAAAGGATGTTTTATTTTTCAAATGCTTTTTCTGCATCTATTAAAATGATCATGTTGTCTTTATCTTTCATTCTATTAATGTGATGTATTATATTTATTGATTTGCATATGTTGAACCATCCTTGCATCTCAGGGATAAAGCCTACTTGGCCATGGGATATAATCCTTTTAATGTAGTCTTCAATTCAGTTTGCTAATATTTTGTTGAGAATTTTTGCATCTGTATTCATCAGGTATGTTGGTCTGTAGTTCTCTTTTCTGTCGTGTCCTTATCTGTCTTTGGTATCAGGGTAATGCTGGTCTCATGGAATGCGTTTGGAGGCATTTCTCCTGTTCGATTATTTGGAAGAGTTTGAGAAGGATTGGCATTAATTCTTCTTTAAATGTTTGGTATAATTTGCCAGATAAGCCATCTGGTCCTCTCTTGGGAGAGTTGTGATTACTGATTCAATCTCTACTCATTGTTGGTCTGTTCGGGTTTTCTGTTTCTTCCTGCTTATGTCATGTAGGTTGTATGTTTCCAGAAATTTACTCATGTCTTCTAGGATGTCTAATATGTTGGCATGTAATTGTTCATAGCATTCTCTTATGAACATGTATATTTCTGTACTATCAGTTGTAATGTGTCCTTTTTCTTTTTTTTTTTGAGTGTTTACCATTCCTTTCTTTAATTGAAGTATAGTTGATTTACAATGTTGTGTTAATTTCTGCTGTACAGCAAAGTAACCCAGTTATACACATACAGACATTCTTTTTTATATTCTTTTCCATTATGATTTACCCCACGATAGTGAATATATTTAGTTCCCTGTGCTACACAGTAGGACCTTGTTGTCTATCCATTCTACATGTAATAGTTTGCATATACTAACCCCAAACTCTCAGTCCATCCCTCCCCCACATTCCCTCCCCCTTGGCAACCACAAGTCTGTTCTCTATGTCTATGAGTCTGTTTCTATTTTGTAGATAGGCTCATTTGTGCCATATTTTAGATTCCACATGTAAGTTATATCATATGGTATTTGTCTTCCTCTTTCTGACTTACTTCACTTACTTTGATAATCTCTAGTTGCATCCATGTTGCTGCAAATGACATTACTTCATTCTTTTTTTTTTTAATAGCTGAGTGTTATTCCATTGTTTATATGTACCACGTCTTCTTTATCCATTCGTCTATCATTGGACATTTACATCGTTTCTATGTCTTGGCTATTGTGAATAGTGCTGCTATGAACATAGAGGTGCATGCATCCTTTCGAACCATGGTTTTCTATAGATGTATGCCTAGGAGTGGGATTGCTGGTCATATGGTAATTCTATTTTTAGTTTTCTAAGGAACCTTCATACTGTTTTCCATAGTGGCTGCACCAACTTACATTCCCACCAACAGTGTAGGAGGGTTCCCTTTTCTCCACACCCTCTCCAGCATGTGTTATTTGTAGACCTTTTAATGATAAGTGTGAAGTGGTACCTCATAATTTTGATTTGCATTCCTCTAATAATTAATGATGTTGAGCATATTTTCATGTGCCTATTGGCCATCTGTGTGTCTTCTTTGGAGAAATGTCTATTTAGGTCTTCTGCCCAGTTTTTGATTGGATTGTTTGCTTTTTGTTGCTGTTGCATTGTATGAGCTGTTTGTATATTTTGGAAATTAAGCCCTTGTCGGTCCCATCATTTGCTGGATTGTCTTTTCAGTGGATTGTCTTTTTGTTTTTTTTATGGTTTCCTTTGCTGTGCAAAAGCTTGTAAGTTTGATTAGGTCCCATTTGGTTATTTTTGTTTTTATTTCTATTGCCTTGGGAGATTAATGTGTCCTTTTTCATTTCTAATTTTGAGTCTTCTCTCTTTTTTTCTTACGGTAGCCAAAAATTTGTAAAATTTGTTTTCTTTTTGAAAAACCAGCTCTTAGTTATATTGGTTTTTTTCCTATCATTTTTCTGGTCTCATATATTTTATTTATTTCTCTTCTGATCTTTATTATTTCCTTCCTTCTGCTAAATATGGATTTAATTTTTTTCTTTTGTTCCTTGAGGTATAAAATTAGGTTGTTTATTTGAGCCTTTCTAATTTTTAATATGTGCATTTATTGTTACAAATTTTCTCTCTGAATGCTTTTGTAACATTTTATTGGATTTGATACATTGTGTTTCCATTTTGTTTTTATTTTGAGATAATGTTTTACTTTTCTTTTGATTTCTTCTTTGACCCATTGGTTTTCCAAAAATGTCTTGTTCAACTTCTACATATTTGTAGATCTTACAGCTTTCTAGTTTCATATTACTGTGATCAGAGAAGATAGTTGGTATAATTTAAATCTTAAATTTGCTAAGACTTATTTTGTGGCTTATGATATGATCCATCCTAGAGAATATTCTGTATGCACTTGAGAAGAATATGTATTCTGCTGCTATTGGTTGGAATGTTCTCTATATATAACTGTTAATCCATTTGGTTTAAAGTATGGTTCAAGTCCAACATTTCTTTTATTGATATATATATATATATATATATATTTTTTTTTTTTTTTGGTCTGGATGACATATTTATTGCTGCTAGTGGGGTACTGAAGTTCCCTACTATTACTGTATTGTTATCTATTTCTCCCTTCAAATCTATTAGTTTTTGCTTAATATATTTAGGAGCTCTGCTGAATTGTGCATATATATTTATAATTGTTGTATCTTAACACTTTATCATTATATAATAATGTATTAACCCCTTCACCATTATATAATTGTCTTCTTTGTCTTTTGTTACTGTTTTTGGCTTAAAGTCTATTTTGTCTGATATAAGTATGGCTACCCCTGCTTTCTTTTGGTTTCCACTTGTCTGGAATTTCTTTTTCCATCTCTTCTCTTTGAGCCTATGTCCGTAGGGCTGAAATGACTCTTCTATAGGCACCATCTAATTGGGTCTTGTTTTTTAAATCCAGCCAGCCACTCTGTGCCTTTTTGATTGGTGAATTCAATCCATTTATGTTTAGAGTGATTATTGATATGTAAGGACTTACTAATGCCATCTTATTGTTTGCCTTCTGGTTGTTTTGTATATCCCTTGTTTCTTTTTCTGTCTGTTTCTGCTTACTTTTGTAAATTAGTGGTTTTCCATTGTGGTATGCTCTGTCTCCCTTTTTTTTTTTCTTTTTTTAATATTTTCCTGGCTGCGCCGTGCAGCACGTGGGATCTTAGTTCCCTGACCAAGGGTCGAACCTGCGCCCCATGCATTGGAAGTGCAGAGTCTCAACCACTGGACCACCAGGGAAGTCCCTCCCTTTTTTATGTTTCATGAATTTATTGTAGATTTTTGCTTTGTGGTTATCACTGAAGCTTGCATAAGACATCTCATAGATAAAACAGTCCATTTTATGCCAATAGCAATTTATTTTCATTTGCCTATAAAGGCTCTATTCTTTTATTCCTCCCCTTTTATCTTCTTGATGTCATAATTTACCTCTTTTTATGTTGTATATTTGTTCATAAACTATAGTAGCTATAGTTATTTTTCTTTTTTTATAGTTATTTTTAATGCTCGTTTCCTTAAACTTTTATACTATAGTTAAGTAGTTAACACATCATTCTATCAATAATAGAATTATAGTTTTCTAATTCTATCAACTTTTTACCTTTACCAGAGTGTAATATACTTTCATATGACTCTGATGAACATCTTTTCATTTCTGCTTGAAGAACTTTTTCAGCCTTCTTGCAGGTCAGGTAGGTATATTGGTGGTGAACTCCCTCAGCTTTTGTTTGTCTGGGAAAGCCTTTCCATCTCCTTCATATCTGAAGGATAACTTTGCTGGATAAAGTATGCTTGGCTGGCAGTTTTTACCTTTCAACACTTTGAATATATCATAACACTGTCTCCTAATCTGTAGAGCTTCTGCTGAGAAATCTATTGTTAGCCTAATTGGGCATTCTTTGGAGTTACTTTCTTTTTTCCTCTTGCTGCCTTTAAGATCCTGTCTTTGTCACTGATTTTTGATAGTTTCATTATGTGTCTTGGTGAAGGCCTTTTTGCATTGAGACAACAGGGTGGACTTATATGTCCAAGTTCTTCCCCAGGTTTGAGATGTTCTCAGCTATTATTTCTTTAAATAAACTCCCTGCCCCCTTCACCTCTCTTTTCCTTCTGATACATCAGTTATACTTATATTTGCCTTTCTAATCAAATCCAATAACTTTCCTAGGGTTTTTTCACTTAAAAAACTCTTAGTTCTCTCTCCTCTTCTAATTGAAATATTTCTATATTCCTATCCTTCAAGTCACTTATTCTCTCTCCCATCTGTTCTTCCCTGTTATTGATGCTCTCTATTGCATTCTTTATTTCATTTATTGAAATCTTCAGCTTCAGGATTTCTGTTTGGTTCTTTTTTTATAATTTCTGTCTTTGGGTAAAGAACTCCTTCTCTTCATTAATTTTATTCCTGAGTTCATTGAATTGTCTTTCTGAGTTTTCTTGTAGCTCAATGAATTTCTTCATAACAGCTATTTTGAATTCTTCATAAGTTAGACTGCAATATCCCATGCCTTTGAGTTTGGTTGCTGGTGAATTACCATTTTCTTTTTATGATACCACATTTCCTTGATTTTTCATACTGTTTGAAGGTATGCACGTTTGCTTTTGCATTTGAAGTAGCAGACCCATCCTTAATTGAACTTCGGTTCTTTGGTTCTTAAAATTCGACAAACTGTCTACTAGAAACCTTTCTTTTATATTCCAGAAGGTGGCATGATAGCTCAAGTCTGTGGTTTCTCCTACTGGAGCTGGCTGTCTGGGATGCTCTTGGGAATGTGGAGCTGACAGCAGAGTAAGGGGAGGTGTGAGCTTAGCACCTGCGACTTTTGGGGTACCCACGAGCGAGCCCAGGGATGAACTCCTCAAGTGTGTCACTCCCAGAGGCCCACAGGCTGACCTCCTGCTGAAGTCCTGAAGCAGACAGCAGGAAACACACTCCTTCAAAGCCCTTTTATGTTATCTGCCTCCTTCCCTTTCCTGTCCCTTCCCCAGTCACAGAGTTTCGTCCTCAGAAATCTGGGTGTTGGTAGAGAGAAACAGGTTTCTCCAGCTACAACCTGCACACCTGGGACAGCCTGGAATTCACTCACCACTTTTGCTTTTTACCTCCTCCATGGGAAGGGTCCCCACTGACACAGCCAAAAGCCCAGCCACTTGCAGTGTTGCCCTGGAGAGGGGTTCCCATCTTGGCAAATTCCTTCCCTTTTCTGCATCCAAACTCATCTCTGTCCTGCTTCTGTGGTATGCCAGATTCTCCCGTCAGAAAGGCTGGACCTCCACAAAATTTCTCACAGGTGGCCACGGGTATCCACCCAGTTTTGTACCCTCCAGATTTCCTTTCTGTGATCAAGGTGAGTGAAGGCGGGGCAGGCTCATCAAGTCAGCCTCATAGCCCCTACCGAGGTCCTGTCTGCCCATTTTCAGAAGCATGTGTGGGTAGAAACCTTCCGGGTATCCTGGTATAATGTGCAGCGGCACTTTTGTTCCATTATGGATGTCTAATTAGCTGTTAATCAAAGGGGAGAGAAAAGAGGAATGACTCTTGCTGCCATGGTGCTGGTGTCACTCCCAGCTTCCCCTTCCTTTCCCAAGGTATAAGTACAAATATAAAAATATGCCCAAAGAGAATATACAAAATAAAAATAATTCATGCCTTAAAAACTCATATTTTATATATAAAAAAACCGAGTAGCTGAGAGAGAATTAAGGAAAGCCAAACATGCTAATTTTCTTATTTACAGGGGAAAGTCAAGAGATTCTCTTGCATTCTTAATATTGATCATTGAAAACAGCGAGTTCAAGCACATTTTGAGTTTTGAAAACACTTAGGATAACTTTTAATTGATAAAAATAGAGAAAATATAGCATTAGTGCACAAAGAAAAGACAGAAACAAGGTAAGTTATAGGACAAACCATCAACAAGGGGTGTATTAAAATACATACATGTAAATAACAAATTTGTCTATAATTTAATATAGATAGATTACAGTTTTATATTTTTTAAAAAAAGAGAAAAAACCCAAAATAAATATATGTTGTTTCCAAAGGACAAAAGTAAAATAACAAAAATTATTGAGAGTAAAAGGATCGGCCAGGATAGATCAGGCACATAGAAATGAAAAGCGGTGTGAACTCCTACAGTGGGGCTCTCCTGTAATTCCAGGTTATTCTCCCCTAGTTGAAAGAAACCAAAACAACCAAACAAACAAAACAGTTGTGGCAACATCAACATGCTGCAGAGAAGAACCATTTCCTCTGACTCTGAAACTAAGTAGCACGCACACTCCAAAACCAATAAACAAAACACAAAACCCCACCCAGTCACATATGTACGCCCGTGAAATTAATATTTGAAGAGCAGTACATATTTACTGACTTTGTACAGTTTGAAAGCACTTTGAAACTGATCTCTTAAATGTCCCCCTCTTCTCCCATCCAGCTTGCACACTTCATAGTCTTTTCTCCGCTCCTCTCATTACTTACTTCTGTGCTGTGTTTACCACTTGACTAATCCCTACTTCCCCTCTAAACTCTGTTAGTAGTTTTTACCCTGTAATCCTTGGCTTTATTTTCCTTCTTTGACCAGCCACACCCCCTGTCTTTCATAAATATATGTTCTCCTTAAGACTTAGTAGATTTTCCCTTTTTCAGCATCCCACCCCAATTTTAATCTCCTATCTGTTGTCATGTCTATTTAGAGAAGTCAATTTAGATCTGTCATCCTGATCTCCTTTCTAAACTGCTAGCTTAAAATTTCAACTATATATGCCTACTTGGAACGATTTACTGAGCATCTACTATGTGACCGGTACTATTGATATTTTAAGTGTGTTTATGCGTTCACTCACTTAATCTTTGGGAAATCCTGTAGGGCAGATGGCATCACCACATTTACAGAAAAGGAAATCAATTTAAGACATTTAGTTAACTTGTCCAGTAGAGCATCAGAATCTGTTTTCAAATCTTACTCTGACCAACTCCAGTGCCCAGGGAGAGGACAAGTGAACACTTAAGTTTAGGAAAATCATCCTTTTGTCCTTTCATCTAGGGAATGACCAAGTTCTTTGGGATGAGAAACAAAGAAAACATTTCTAGAACTTGCTCTGTACCCAGCACTGTGCTGCATTTTGCACCTGTGATCTCTTTTGCAACAACACTAAGGGGTGGAGGCAGACAGGAAAAGACGCTTGAAAAGATCATGCAGTGGATAAGCAGCAGAATAGAGATTTGATTCTGATCTTCATTAGACATTCTGCCTCAATTAATTAACTCGTAAATTTTGGATTAAGTTGCTTTCTTTCCTAGTCTGTGCTCAGTTCCTTTATTTTTAAAATGAGGAAGTTAAACGTCTGATAACCAAAGTCCTCTTTGGTTCCATCATTACAAAATTCAGCAGCTCTAAACAGAAAAGTTGTCCTTTGATAAAATTAGGTACCTTAGTAACAGAGCTGCAATTGGGTATTTTGCCTCAAAATCCACCCTCTGCGTTCTTGTTACACCCAACCTGTTGTCTCCATCTCGGTCAATAGCACCGTCCTCCATTGAGCCGACAGACATGTGTTTGTGTGTGCACTCCTCACCCCTTCCGTTTAGACAATCATCTAGTCCTATCCACTCCTATGTCCATTATAACTTTCAAAACTGGACACTTCTCCCCAGTCTCAACTACCCTTATCTCTAGCCTGTAACAATGCAAGATCCTTGTTACTGGTCTTTCTGCTTCCACTAGGGCCCTTCTCTAATCTATTCTCCACAAAGGGCCAGAATGGTCTTTGCAAAAACCAGTTCTCATAACAAAAGCCTGATTGTGGGATCCCATGACACTCAGGGTAAAATCCAATCTTCTCAGCATGACAGATATGACCCTGCATGATCTAGCCTTTTCTAACATGTCTAGCCACAGTACTTGTCAGTTCTGTCCTGCCTCTAGTAGCATTGAGTTATTTGCCGTTCCCTGACTCCATCAAGTTCTCTTTTTTTTTTTTAAAATAAATTTATTTATTTTATTTTTGGCTGCGTTGGGTCTTCGTTGCTGCGTGCGGGCTTTCTCTAGTTGTGGCGAGCAGGGGCTACTTTTCGTTGCAGCGCGCGGGCTTCTCACTGTGGTGGCTTCTCCTGTTGTGGAACATGGGCTCTAAGCCTGGGTGCTTCAGCAGTTGTGGCTCGTGGGCTCTTGAGCGCAGGCTCGGTAGTTGTGGTGCACGGGCTTAGTTGCTCCGCGGTATGTGGGATCTTCCTGGACCAGAGCTCGAACCCATGTCCCCTGCATTGGCAGGCGGACTCTCAACCACGGCGCCACCAGGGAATCCCTCAACTAATCTTTTATCACAAAAATATTTGTTCCTGGGGCTCATTTCAGCCCCATTCTGCTTTGTGGGTGTACTTGCTAAGAATAAGAGAAGAATGATGAAGACAGGGATGCTAGAGGAAGGAAGGTGATGGAGTTTGGCAGAAAGAGAAGAAAAAGAGCAAATAAACTTTCCTTCACAGAGTAGACTTAGCCCATTCCAAGGCTATTTTTTTGGAAAAGGAGGCAGACCAGAGGCGCGTTCTCAGTTACGCCAGGTGGGATGTCTTATGCTGATGAGAAGGGAGCGAAAAGTGTCCAAACTAAACGCCAAAGACCCCAGCCGGCCTGTTTTTCAGTATTCATCTAAAGTTCAAAATCATTTTGCCTTAGATTATGCATTCTAAAGTAGACTTTTCCATCTATATTTGGATTTGGGCTTTCTTTTCCTCTCCTAGAGGTGGTGCTTCCTCTGCTCTAAGTGTATGGTCTACTCTCATCTATAGCAGTGGTACTCATTAGGGGCAGTCCTGCTGCTAAGCGATGTTTTGGAAATCCGTGGGGGTGTTTTATGGTTGTCCCAGTGATTGAAAGGCCCTGCTGGCATTTAGTGAGTGGAGAATCACCAGGTTGGATGTCTAACAATGTTCAGGAGAGTCCTGAGCCACAAGTAATTGCTTTTTGTACTGCTGACTTTCAGAAGTCCCACCAGACATTCATAAATGTAAACAACCTATTTATAATTTTCTGAAGGAAGAACCAAATGATCTTTTTACATATAAGCAAATGGTATTTTTATGCAGTTTTAACATCAACTGAATTTGACAGAATACAACCATTGTGTACATAGAGTCTCCCTTTGTTTTATTTGGAACTTTTCCGAGAGTTATTCATCATTGTGGAACATCTCATCACTGATGACAACACTGCTTGAGGTACTTGAGTCAAAAATGCAACACACTGGGCTTCCCTGGTGGCACAGTGGTTGAGAGTCCGCCTGCTGATGCAGGGGACACGGGTTCATGGCCCGGTCCGGGAAGATCCCACATGCCGCGGAGTGGCTGGGCCCGTGAGCCATGGCCGTTGGGCCTGCGCATCCGGAGCCCGTGATCCGCGATGGGAGAGGCCACGACAGTGAGAGGCCCACATACCGCAAAAAAAAAAAAAAAAAAAAGCAACACACCTGTGTTGGTCTGCATTTTTGGCTGTTGAGGTCATTATTTCTTCTAATGTGAGTTTTTGTATATTGAATTATGTATTATTTTACTGTAATTTGCTTTTTTTTAATTTCTCTTTTGTATAACAACTAGGGAGTTTTGGGGGGCTTTTTGTCTGTTTTAATTATATCTGTAGGTAGATTATATTTTCTATAAATTTATTTTAGAATTTTGAAATAGGAGTTAGACAATATTATTTTTAAGTGGGTATTTGATAGGGTTAAAAACCATAAATCTATAAAGAAGTGCTTAATTATTTAAAATCAAGGACTATGGAGTCGGCCCTGGGTTTGAATCCCATCTCTGCTACCTGCTTGCTGTGAGAACTTTGAAAAGCTATTCCCATCCTCTTTGATTTCATTTCCTCCTCTGTAAAACAGTTAACCTGAAGGTGATTATGGTCATAATGCAGCAGAAGGTGCATAGATCTGGACCTGGTCCAGAGAAAGTATTTGGTAAATGTTGGGTATAATTATTTTAAGCCTTGATTATTTATTTATTTATTGGCTTTTGAAAAAAGAACAGCTTTATTGAGATATAATTGAGATACCATGAATTCACACTTTAAAAGTATAGTTCAGTAGTTTTTAGTATATTCACAGAGTTGTATAATCATCACCACCATCTAATTTTAGAACACTTTCATGACTCCAGTGAGAAATCCCGTGCCCATTCGTAGTCACTCCCCATTTCCCCCTCCCCCCAGCCTCTGGCAAGCATTAATCTACTTTTTACTTCTATAGATTTGCCTATTCTGGAAATTTAATATAAATGAAATTATAAGCAGTGGCCTTTCACGTGACAGGCTTCTTCACGGGCATAATATTTTCAAGGCTCATTCATGTTGTGGCATGTATCATACTTTATTCTTTTCTATTGCTGAATAATTTATGTATGCAAGCGTTGATTATTTAAGTACTCATTTCCTATTTATTTTTTAATCGTATCTGAAAGCATCTGTTTTAATTTTTGGTTCTCCTCTGTTATTTATTATTAGACTATTAGACTTTCCAAAGCATTTTTATCTTTGCATATGAAATATAACTTGTCAAGCTCTGTTAATATTCCATAGTTTAAAGTACAAAATTAATCATTTAAAATACTTTGAGACACGTATGGGTTGGAGAGAGTTTATAATCACTATGAGAAATTATTATAATAGTAATAAATACAGATTAGTTTGTAGATTTACTTGGATGATAAATTAAGATTTGTGTTTGAGTCTTGTTTTGGAATGGGGTCAAATGTGAAGATTAATTGGTGGAGAAAAGATGAGAGTGCAAGGTATGGCAGTGAGGTGGCCTTGATTAATCAAGTCATTCATCTTAGTTCTTCTTTTTATGGAAGAAGACAGCCTGTAGATGTCTCCCGACACAGTTGTGCTAATGTTTAAAACACAGCTTTGCTTAAAGCAGTTAACACATTTGTAAATTATCAGCAGCTCCAGTTAAAGGGTACAGGAGGGAGAAAGGCAAGCCCGAGATGGAGTTGGCCGGTCTTGGAAGGGTGTTGGAGGCTCAGGCAGAGGGAGGAGTGTCCCAGAAGACAAGCACGACTGCCAAGAAGTGGAGAAGGAAATAAGGAACTCTGCATTTCCAGGAAGGATCATCCATTATGGACAATATAGCCAAGAAATAGATTTGTTTGGCTTATGCAGTGCTAAAATAAATTTTTTTTAATTTAATTGGTAAGTTTGAGATTTAGCTTTTTAAAAAAATTCCAGACAGAAAATTTATACAATTTGGTTGACATATTACAACATATGTTACTAATCATTATATTCCTTAACTTGGGAAGAAAATTTTTTTAATTATTTAAATATATTTATGGTCGAAGTATTTTTTTTTTGAAATTGAAATGTTCTTAAAATCTTACTTCCACAGAAAATGGCATAATAGACATATATTTTCAGTGGCTTTTGGCATCTAAAAATCTAACGAGTACGTTAACCAATTGGAAACTGGAAGTGTGACATAGCCTAAGAATTAACAATTTAATCATGGGCTTCCCGGGTGGTGCAGTGGTTGGGAGTCTGCCTGCCGATGCAGGGGACACGGGTTCGTGCCCCAGTCTGGGAAGATCCCACATGCCACAGAGCATCTAGGCCCGTGAGCCATGGCCGCTAAGCCTGCGCGTCCAGAGCCTGTGCTCCGCAACAGGAGAGGCCACAACAGTGAGAGGCCTGCGTACCGCAAAAAAAAACAAAACAAACAAAAAAAAGAATTTAATCATTATAATTTATTAATCTATGAAGGCCACTGGGTGTAAAATGATGTGACTCACTAATAGGAAAATGAATAATTAGCATTTGTTTACCTCATTGAAAAGTTCAAGTGAATTAGGTTTTTCAGAATTTGATTGTACAAAGCAGATGACATCTTGGACTTACAGCAAAAGTCCAGCTGAAAAGACCTATGTGCAAGGAACAGTTATGCTAACATGCTTACCAAGATAGGTGAATATGCACCAGCTGTTATTTTTCTGGTGAGAGCATTGCTGAATATAAATGCTCTCAATGTAGAAGAATAAATGAATGGAAGTATTAATAGAACTTTAGAGCTCAAAAATACAAGCGGTAGGGTGGAGAGCATTGTTTACCAACCAAACCAGGGCATGTTTCAGTGTGAGAGGAGATGCCATAAGAACTCCAGAACAGGTGCAAACTGGGTCTGTTCTCGGATGTATGGTCATTTACTAAGAGGTCAACCCTTCTCTTGGTACATATTAGGAAATGAAGCCACAAGATTTGCAATTTAGTGAAGTCACATTCTATCAGGGACCAAAGTAGGACTACAGCCCAGCTCTTGGTAAAGTGTGTATCTATTTCTCTTACTCATGTGCCTTCCTTTCCAATTACCTCTTTTACACGTTTCTACGATCAACTTGCAAGAGAGGCTAAATCTTGATCTTTGCAAATATAGAAAGAAACAGAGCAGAAGTTAATCCTTATCCTCAGCTTGTTTTTAGAAGTTGGGCTTTTTGCCTTCTACCTGCACATATGCAGAAATACTAGGAATAGAATGAAAGAAAGGACTTTAGAAGTATACTGGTTAGTGATCTCTTCACTAGCTCAATGTCACTGTTTCAGAGATTGTGTTATTTCACCTACTTTAGTCTTACTGTTTTCTGAAGCTTGCTTTCAGAGTGTGAGTTGCTTTCATTGTCCTTTTCTTCTTTCTTTCCTAATGTCAGCAACCTGGTGACGCTGAATAGATGCTGATGCAGTGCTTTTCAACATGACATGTCTTTTATGTTTATTCTGGTTTGTTTTACTTAACTACTGTTTAAGCACACTTGTGCAGGCGCTACTTAATTCGGTACCTCTTTGTAACCCGTTCTACCACATGAACCCTGGTATGGATCAGGTCTCCTGAGGACTCTGCAGAACACACTGTCTGCACTTAAAGGCCTCCAGTACACCCAGTGCTGAATTTGTAGGGATACCTAAGGGGATCATCAGTTTACAGAGCCAAGCCTGAGGGCTGTATGTTTGAGGACCTTGTTGAGCCCCCAAGCACAGTGAGTTCTGAATCCACACATTAGGATGTTAAAGCCCTTCAGCCTGTGGGCATGACTGTGGGTATCCCTGCACCAGATGCCCAGGACATCTGTAGTTCTCGGCAGGTGGGGAAACATGTGGCAAACATTTGATTTGACTTGTCAGAACTTTATGAAAAAGATCTGACCGTAAAAGGATTCATGTTTTCTCTTAAATCAAATTTGTTCATTAAAATGAACTTTATAAAAATTCTTCAGTTTATAATGATTCTTTCGTGCATTTAAAGTAAGAACAAAGTCATTTTGAATTTGTGACATTAAATTTAAAAAATTCAAGTAGTTTTATCCAGAAACTACAACTGAGCACAGAGAACTAAAAAATGAGGTTGTAAGAGCTCCTGTTAACTGAGCCCTCACCACATGGCACGTATGGTATTATGTGATTTATAGGTCTTAAATAGTTAATCCTTAAGACAACACAGTAAAATACACATTATTATGATCAGACTCTAGATGAATAAGCTGAGGCTCACAAAGTTGGAGTTTATTGCCCAAGACCACACAGCCAGTAGCGGCAGAACCTGGGGTTAATCAGGCTTCTGTTCAAACCCAAGCACATGCCATGTTTCTTCACCTAAACAGTAGCGAAAGTAGCGTCGTTCAAGCAGTGTCTACAGAGTTCATATCAGCTATGGTTTGGACTTTCCCTGTAATATCAAAAACCAGCTAGCTTTTACAGTTACTAAGGAAATCACATCATCATTAAAAATCAATCCCCATTCTGTTCCCTTCGAGGAACACACACACACACACACACACACACACACACACACACACACACACACAC